>NC_137012.1:16087351-16229468 GCF_032717465.1 Coenobita brevimanus | reverse complement strand
CAAGTAGCATAAACCATCCTCCAGCACCGTACACAACGCCTACTCATAAGCTAAGCCATTCATACAACATGTCTCAGATAAGGTTAGTACATCCACTCCTGCTTTCGCACCCACAACACGAACAGAGACTTTGGTAAACTTGTGCAGCAACAAAATTGTGCACTGATTTGTTACGGCACGTCTTATCTCTGCGTGTTGTAAAACATCAATCACACTATCTGAGGTAGTTAAATGAGACGTATCTGAGTCGGCAAGTGTGCCACTTTCAGAGGGGTTGATACGATCTATAATTGAATGCTCAGAGGATGTAGTACTAGATGGTAGTGTACTTGGCTGTTCAGGTAACGGCGTGTGTATTTGGTTACTCTTGAGTATACTGTTGGAATCATGTGAGACTTAAGAACTGAGTCTGTTTGGGAAAGTACCAGACATGGATATTCCATACTAGATATTGGGAAACCATTGACATGTATACAACGAGAAGTAGGGAGGAGAGCAATAGCTTCATGGGCCATTGTCGATAAGCCAATGAGAGTGTCCGCTGGATACTTAAGATCATTAGTGACATGAAACTCTACGTCAAAAGGACTTAAGGCTTTATCAAGTTGCACTTCTAGTGTGATTTTTCCTTTGACCTGAAATTCTGAGCCATCCACACAGCATGGGCGAATGTCAGGTGGTTCGAGGAGCCCAACTCTTTTAGTTATTTTCCTGATGTTGTTTAAAGAGGTATCTGAGATTAGATTTACCATAGATCCGCTGTCCATAAAGAAAGAGCTTTGTACCCCTTCGCTCTATCCTATAATGACTAAGCCTAAAGATGTTATAGGTCCTACCTGACGAATGGGGAGTTGATTTTCTGTTACCTTATTTTCAGACACCGGCGGATCTCCCGCTGTTAGGTTACATTTCTCCAATCCGAGCGCTCGTCCTCCCCCGACTGACGGCTCTTAAGGTAATGACACTCGTCCGTGGAGTGAGTTGTGCTATTCTTATGGTACTTGCAAGTTAGACGTCGGGACCGCGAAGGTGCGCGCGGGCGTTCCCGTGAGCGAAAACGTCTTTCTTTGTGTGCACAGCTAGATTCTCGATGACCTACATCCCGCAGTGCCAGCACACAATTGAGGATTGTTTGCTTTGTCGCAGAGTTGAATTGTCACGACCGCTAGAAGGTGAACGATAGTGTGAGTGAGACCGATTACTAGGTTTGGTTCTTGTAGTTGGCCACGAACGAGAGGGATCAGATGAAGTAATGCTGGTGTGTAGTACTCTCGCAGTACCACCTGTAGAGGGAGAGGGTGAACTGTAAGAATCGATCTGACGAGTGAAGTCTGTTCCTGACTTTTCAACGATTGTCTTACTAATATCCATTATTTTGTCTCCTGGGTTAAAGGCAACTTGTAGTGCTATTTGTTTTCTGGAGTCTGAAAGCCAATTGAGAAATCTAAAGTAATCGAACAAGTTAGCAAAATTATTTAATGTAATCATGATCTCCCCGTTGTGTTGTGTTACCCACTGAGTATCACGGAATAATTGGCGCAACTCTGAACTCGTCACCCTCATAGTAGCGGCTGCCTCAATTACATTTGCATATTGGGGAGGTACAGACGTCGGAATAAGTTCGTTTCCTTTTCCGTGGACTAAGGTGTTTGTAACACCGCTCGATGGAGAGGTATCCCCTTCCCCTCCCTTCCTCATAGCTCCACACTCCCACCCAACCCCCCCAATTTTCTCTCCGACCCCATAACTCTACTCGGTACCCTCCATACTCTCGCTCACAGCCAGCTAGGGGTTTCTGTACTTCAAGCACCTCTCTGATTACGTGTAGTCCGAACAACTAATAAAGGGATAGTACAGTATATATCATAAACCAAGTTAGGAAAAGATTTACTACATACAGAGAGAGAGAGAGAGAGAGAGAGAGAGAGAGAGTTAAAAGACAGGGAGCGACAGGCGGAGAGGGAGAACGAGTGGAGAAATGAGGAATGAGAGGGCAGTTACGGAGAAAATAAAGAGGGGAGAGGCAAGGAGAGAACAACGAGAGTTAAGAAAAGAGACAGAGAGTGAGAAGAGATAGAGAGAGGTGAAATGAGATACAAGCAGTGTGAAAGGGAAAGAGAAAAGGGAGATTTGAATCGGAAGGCCGGGAGACAGGGAAGTAGAGACAAAAGGGGAGACAGCTGAGAGAAAATGGGAATGGAGCAAACACAGAAACAGGGATAACAAAAGAAGAAAGTGGGAAAGAGAGCTACGGAACGGAATATTGAGAACGATAATGAGGAAAATTAGAAAAGAAGGCAATGTAACAAGGAGAAGGAAAAAAGTGTGTTACTCTGGCAAGGACGCAGGGATAGAACTAAGCAGGATAAGACGAAAGCATTGAGACTGAGTAAAACGAATGTAACATTCAAGTAAAAAGGGAGGGCGAGAAACAGAGAAATTAGAGAAATTTGCGGAGAGAAAGTAGAGATTAAGGGTGGGAAGAAAATAGGTTAATTTTTAGGGCAAGAAAAAGGAGGGATATGTTAAGAAGGGAAGACAAGGGAAGGGACAGTGGGAAGAGCGGAATGGAAGAAGAGATTTCGGGTGACAGGGAGAGACGGAGAAAGGAGAGAGAAAAAGGAGCATGCAGTTATTACTGAGGAAAGAAAACAGTGAAGGAAATGGATTTAGTACAAGTAAAGAAATACGGAGAGTAATGAAAAAAAAAAAGTAACATGTAACAGATGTAAAAAGTAAGACAAAGTTATGACACAGGGAGGGAGAAAGAAGAGTGAAGTAAGGAGGGAGTGACAGAGGGGAAGAGACGAAGGAAAGGAAAGAGAGGGAAGAAGGTAGGGACTGAGCAGATTGCTATAAAAAGGGGAAGGAGGGAAAAGGAAACTGGGGATGAGACAAAGGGTCCAGAGAGAGAGAGAGAGGGAGAGGGAGGGGCAGTACACAGACAGGTCGACAAATGTTCAGAAAGTGTGTGTGTGTGTGTGTGTGTGTGTGTGTGTGTGTGTGTGTGTGTGTGTGTGTGTGTGTGTGCTTCCGTCCCTGCGTCACTTCTATAACATTGTTCCATTTTTTCACCTGTTTTCCTCTTCTCTGCTTCAGTTTCTCCTCTCACTCACTTTTTTTTTTATCAGTATTTCTCCTGATTGTTCTTACCATTCCAAGTCTCTCTCTCTCTCTCTCTCTCTCTCTCTCTCTCTCTCTCTCTCTGTAGGAATAAAATAAAGAGATTGTTCCCACAGTCTATATCTCCTTAATACGCCACTTCCTCAGTTACTGTGGAATTTTGGTCGACATACATCGACTTAAAAAGAGTTCAGGAGACTAAGGTATCAGGTTCGCCTGAGGACTGTGGGACTTTTTTAGTAGAAACTCGTAGACTACGAGGTCAGCTCATTAAAGTGTTTAAAATCTGAATGGGTTTCACAATCATTACATAGAAAGTTGCTTATACTTAACACGGACTCGGCACACAACCATGGTTGGAAGCTATAAATGAAAAAAAATTACCAGCAGAATTACGTGAACACTTTTTCACGTGCAAGATCTGCTCCACATGGAACTGACTCAACATGGACGTTGTTAACACTACAGTAGAGAAGTTTAAGGGATTCATCGGCAGGATCTTACGGTAGAATAAACGTGAACTGGATATGCATTCCCAGGCAAACAAGAAGTATCTCCACAGTATGGGCTGCATAGTCATTATGATCCTAACTTTTTCTTGTAATTCCTGTGTGTGTGTGTGTGTGTGAGAGAGAGAGAGAGAGAGAGAGAGAGAGAGAGAGAGAGAGAGAGAGAGAGAGTGTGTGTGTGTCTACTATCGCAACATTTAATCACAGCAGATTTATTCTCTCTCTCTCTCTCTCTCTCTCTCTCTCTCTCTCTCTCTCTCTCTCTTTGTGTGTGTGTGTGTGTGTGTGTGTGTGTGTGTGTGTGTGTGTGTGTGTGTGTGTGTATGTATGTAAAAGAGGTGTCTGCTACCGCAATATTTAATCACAACAGACTAATTCTATGTGTGTGTGTGTGTGTGTGTGTGTGTGTGTGTGTGTGTGTGTGTGTAAAAGAGGTGTCTACCACCGCAACATTTTATCTATCTATCTATCTATAGCCCGACGCCCTAATCCCGCAAAGGGTGGCCGCAGGCAAAACGCCTCCAAGTCGCTCTGTCACCCACCATTTGACTACCCTCCCCCCAACTCACCTCCCCCTCCCTCATATACCTCTCAACTCCATCCCTCCACCTCATCCTCGGTCTACCTCTCCCTCTCCCTCCCTCCACCTCACCTACATACACCCTCTTAGTCAGTCTTTCATTCTCCATTCTCTTCACATGTCCAAACCACTTCAGTGTATTTCTCCTAATCTTCTCTGATGGTTCTGTAGCTATTTCTTCTACTGATAAAGCAGATCTCATCGCACAGACTTTCTCCTCAAATTCCACCTTAGACGATTCCGGTGCTGTTCCTCCATCACTTCCCCCCTCTGACTTCCTCATGGCTGACAGTAAAATTTCTTCAGTTGGTGTATTTTCTACCATCACTGGCCTCAGTACTAACGAGGCATATGGGCCTGATGGGGTCCCTCCTGTTGTTCTCAAGAACTGTGCTTCTGTGCTTACACCCTGCCTAGGTAAACTCTTTCGCCTTTGTCTATCAACTTGTACCTTTCTTTCTTGCTGGAAGTTTGCTCTCATTCAGCCAGTCCCAAAGAAGGGTGACCACTCCCAACCCTCCAACTATCGTTCAATTGCTTTAACGTCCTGTATTTCATAAGTTTTCGAGTCAATTCTCAATAAAAAAATTTTAAGGCATCTTTCCTATCACAACCTTCTTTCCGATCGTCAGTACGGGTTCCGTCAGGGACGCTCCACTGGCGATCTTCTCACTTACCTTTCAGACTCCTGGTCATCCTCCTTTCGGGACTTTGGCGAAAGCTTTGCCATTGCACTTGACATCTCAAAGGCTTTCGATCGAGTCTGGTATAAATCTTTAATTTCCAAACTGCCCTCCTACGGTTTTTATCCTTCTATCTGTGCCTTCATCGCTAGCTTCCTTTCTGGTCGTTCTATAGCCGCAGTTGTAGACGGCCATCGTTCTTCTCCTAGATCTATCAACAGAGGTGTTCCTCAGGGCTCTGTCCTATCACCAACTCTCTTCCTTTTATTCATCAATGATCTTCTAAGCTGTACATCTAACCCTATCCACTCATACGCTGATGACTCCACCCTTCACCTTTCCATTCGGTTCCCGCAACGCCCATCTCAACAGTTACTTCAACAAACAAGGGATGAGGCTATGGCACACCTAATGTCTGACTTGGCTCGTATCTCTGACTGGGGTAAAAATAATATGGTTGTTTTTAATGCATCTAAGACTCAGTTCTTACACCTATCAACCCGTCAAAATCTTCCACAGGTATACCCACTAATGTTTAATAATATTCAGCTTAATCCTGCATCATCCTTGAACATGCTTGGGGTTTCATTTACTCGGGACTTATCTTGGAAAGATCATATTACATCTCTTGTAAAATCTGCTTCCAAGAGTTTGGGTGTGCTAAGCCGACTCCGCTCTTTCTTTACCCCTGCACAATTGTTGACTCTATACAGGGGTTTTATCCGCCCCTGTGTGAAATACAACTCTCACGTGTGGGGACGCTCCCCACATACAGCTCTTCTCAATAGGGTAGAGTCAAAGGCTTTTTGTCTCATTAACTCTCCTCCTCTTACTGACTCCCTTCAACCTCTGTCTCTTCGCCGCACTTTTGCATCTTTATCTCTTTTCTATCGCTACTTTAATGGTCACTGCTCCTCTGAACTGTCTGCTTGCATTCCTTCACCTCTACGACGGGCACGTAGCACCCGTCTGGCAGCAAACTCTCATCCCTTTTCTGTCCAACTCTCTAATGCAAGAGTTAACCGTTACTCCCAGTCTTTCATTTATGCAACAGGTCAGCTCTGGAACTGTCTCCCTCTGTCTGTATTTCCTGCTGCCTATGATCTCCAGTCTTTCAAACGCAGTGTGTCCAGGCATCTCAAAATGATCAGATCTTGAATTTGGCTCTCTATTGTATTTTGTTTTTCTCTTGGAGGGAACTGTTACTGTGGGCTCATGGCCTTTGGTTCCTTCTTCCTCGCATAAAAAAAAAAAAATCCACATCCACCCCACAGCGTTCCTTCACTTCTTCATTCGTCAACCTGTCCCTCCACGTCACTTCACATGCTCCCCTCAAGTAACTCATTTCCACTGCTCTCACTCCTGACTTGTTCCCCTCTTGCAAGATCCATGCCTCGCTTCCATACGTCAGGGTAGGGATCAATACTATCATGCAGTGACTCCTTAACTTCCATACTCACCTCCCTATTTTTCATCACTGCTTTCAGTGTACCAACAACCTTCCTTCCCTGCTGTACCCTTTCACGCACTTCTTCCCCCAAAGTTCCATCCTTACTCATGACACTACCCAAGTATTTGAATGCACTCACATTCTCCATATCCTCACCATCCAACCTCACTGCAAACTCTGTGACTTCATTCCTCTCAAACACCATAACTTTACTTTTGTTTACTTTAACTTTCGGATTCCCCCTCCTACACACTGTCCCAAATTCATTCACCAAACCTTGCAACTCCCATTCATCTTCACTCAACAGTACTGTATCATCAGCAAACAGCAACACCGGAAGCTTCCAAATCTCACCCTCATTCATTAGACCCACCCCCACATTCATTGCCCTACCCTGCACCTCCTTTACAACCCCATCCATGTATATATTAAACAGCCATGGAGACATCACACAACCCTGTTTTAGTCCCACATTGAGATCAAAGAACTCACTCAGCTCACCATCCACTCGCACCGTAGCCCTAGCTCCCTCGTACATACTCTTCACAGCACTCAACAATTTCCCCTCCACTCCATATATTTTTAATACCTTCCACATACCTTGCCTATCTATTCTGTCATAAGCTTTCTCCAAGTCCATGAAGGCAGCATACACTTTCCTTCCCTTCTCTAGATACTTCTCCACTAAACATCTTAGAACAAATATCTGATCTACACACCCTTTTTCCTTCCTAAATCCCCCTTGTTCTTCTCCAACTAGCTCCTCTGTCATATGCCTAACCCTATCAATGAGTATTCTACCATATATTTTACCAGTCACACTAAGTAGGAAATACCCCTATGGTTACCACATACTTCTCTCTCCCCTTTTCCTTTGTATAAAGGAACAATTATACCTGATTTCCAGTCCTCTGGAACCCTTCCCTCTTCCCAAGGCAATCTACACAACTTCCATATCCACTCCACAACAATCTCACCCCCATACCTAAGCATTTCACCACACACTCCATCAATTCCTGGGGCCTTTCCCAACTTAATCTTCTTCATCGCTTCCACTACTTCCGCCCTACTGATCTCTTCCTCCCTCCTCTCACCTCTTCTTCTCCCAGCCATTCCCCAACCACTTATACTCGCACTGCTCTCACTCTCTACATTCAACAAATCCTCAAAGTGCTCCTTCCATCTCCTCAGTTTCTCTCTCTTCTCCACCAACAATCTATTATTCCTATCTTTCACTCCCCTACTATTTCCCCTTTCACACTGCCTTACTTTCTTTACCTCCTTCCAAAACAATTTCTTACTCTCCCTCCATTTCACACTCAGATTCCTCCCAAACTCTTCATCCACTTTCTTTTTACCCTCCTTCACCAGTCTCTTAACCTCCCTTCTCCTGCTCACATATACCTCTCTCTTCTCTCTCTCATCTTCTCCCCTACCTCTACTCGCTAACCATTCACTATATGCCTTCTTCTTTTGTTCCACAGCTCGTTTAACCTCATCATTCCACCATGCTGTCCCTTGCACACCCTTGCATCTCCTCCTCACTCCACAAACCGCCTCACACACTGCGCCTATCTCTTCCGTGAATATCTTACATACGTCTTCCACCCCTTCCATCTCCTCTAGCTCATACCTTCCCAATCTTTCTTCCACTATGCTCTTATACTCTGTCATTTTCTCACTACCTTGCAATTTCTCCACTCTTCTCACAGGAGTTGCTTCCTCCTGTCTTCCCCTTCGTCTCCTCAACCACTTTCTTTGCAGCTCTACCTTGGCCATCACTAAGTGATGGTCCGAGACTCCATTCCCACACGCTCTCCACACTCTTGCATCCAACACTTGTCTTCTCATTCGCTCATCCACACACACGTAGTCTATCATTGCCTTTCGTTCAACAAGTTCACCATCCATCCTCCTCATTACTCTTCATGTATACCGGTGGATCATCTTATGCCGAAAGTAGGTGTTGGCTATTGCCAACCCCTTACAAGCACAGATGTCCACCAAAGCACTTCCAATCCCATCTACGTCAGCTGGCACACCCCACTGACCAACCACTCCATCCACTCGTACATTCCCAACTTTGCCATTCATGTCTCCAATCAACAGCACTCTCTCGCTCCTCTCAAACTTGTCCATACACGCTTCTACACTCGCCCAAAACTCATCTTTCACTCTTGGCACTCGATCCTCTGTCAGGGCATACACACATACAATCGTCCACGCTTGTATACCTACTTTCATCCTCACCCATACTATCCTTGCACCCACTGTTCCATACTCTCTTATATTCTCCTTCCACTTCTTGCTTATCATCAGACATACTCCCTCTCTTGCCCTCTCATTTTCATTGACTCCCGGACATATACCTAAACCATATTCCCATTCTCTCACCCTTTCACCTTACCATTTAGTTTCAGTCAATCCACATAAATCCACTTTTGCATCCTCAAGCACCTGAACAATCTCTCTCTCTTTCACTTCATCATTCACTCCTCTCACATTCCACGTTCCCACCCTAAGAATGTCCATTGTCCGTTCCTTAGTCGTCAACGTATGGTCCGTCCGGGTCCGAGGCGCTTTATTCGCTTTTTTAGTTAGTTCTTTTTACTGGGTGGGGCACTAACCCACCACCAACCCTTTTAGTCGCCTCGTACGACAAGCAGGGATACTGGGGAGTATTCTTGAAACCCCCCCCTACCCCAGGGGTTTATGATATATATTAGTTATTCGGACTACACGTAATCAGAGAGGTGCTTGAAGTACAGAAACCCCTAGTTGGCTGTGAGCGAGAGTATGGAGGATACCGATGGAGTCATGGGGTCGGAGAGAAAATTGGGGGGGTTGGGTGGGAGTGTGGGACTATGAGGAAGGGAGGGGGAGGGGATACCTCTCCATCGAGCAGTGTTACAAACACGGAAAAGGAAACGAACTTATTCCGACGTCTGTACCTTCATGTCTTCCTGCATTTGCTTGAGGAGATTAGTTAATCCTATAAGGGATGCAGAATTGGAATGTTGGCAACAATATTGAATAAGCCGTTGGCGAAACGCGTCAAACGTTTTGCAATCTTCGAAGTGCCCCGCACGAGTAGCGGCTCCTATTAATGATCTGCCATGATGGAGTGAACTGAGAAGATATGAAACTTTCAAGGGTTCAGTTACGATCTGGCGATTAAGAATGTCGTTTTCGACCTCTCTGAGGAAATCGTAAAAATCGAAACAGTACTATCCTCTCCTGTAAATTTGGGTCTATTCACATCATCCAAATATATGGATTGGGGAGGTGGAGGGTTCTGAGTCGCCGTCGTAGGAAGAGGGTGAGACCGCGAAGGTGAGGAAGTAGGCACGGTAGTGAACTGAGACGGTGTGTGGGAAGTGTCGTGGCGGTAGTGGTGTGTGTATGTGTAGTAGTAGGGAGGGATAAAGACTGTGGAAAAGACTGAGTGGTTTCAGGAGAATCAGTTGGAGAAGATGATAGAATATCTGGTGTTAATATATCTGGATTTAGGGTAGGAGTAACAGGAGTAGTAGAAACAGGTAGGGAACTTACAGTTGGTTTGGTATAAGATCTGCCACTACGAAGATTTACATTATCACTACATACAGCGTTATCTGTTACCATCAGGTTCAATGGGTGAGAGATCTACCCTTTTAAAAAAGGACATTAACAGATTAGCAAATAAGCAAATGAAAGTAAATGAACAAATGGATGAATAAATGAGAATGAATAAATAAAAATATTTGTAATCTGTGAAGAAATGATTTGTATACAATGAATATGAGTGAAAATGAATGCGTTATTTACAGCTGAGTATGGGAGAAAATGGGATGAACTAGGAGTGAGTGAACAAAAAATTCTGACTGCATGAAAAATGAGGGACCAGAATGCAATGAATGGATAAGAGTAAATGGTGAAAATATCACAATCTATAGAGACAGCTTGGCTTCTCTGCAGAAAGGGATTAAGGTTAATCAATGTGATGGAATGAGGAATTGCATGAAAATGCAGGTAGGAAATACTTGTAGTAAGATGCGATCCGTGCCAAGGTTGGATAAAAAGTGAGGCTCTCGTCTCGTCGTGATTGGGTGGAAGTGTCCGTGACGTCACTGGGTGGCGGCTCTCCACTGGGCGGAACGAGAAGCTGATAGGAGCAGGAGACTGTGACGTAGCTCGGAGTGAGTGGCCACGCTCCCTGGGTGACGTCGTGTGTGTGGTGGGTGGGGAAAACGATGACGTAACGGCGTCGGGCGGCGGTTGGGGGCTGCTTCCTGGAGTGGGGTCTGAGGTGGAGTTTGTGGGGGCTGATACTAACCCTTACAGCAGGCTGGACAGGAACACACGACTGGCAGGCAAATGCAGATTGTAGGTTGATAGAAGCAAGAGCCTTACGTGGCTGTACATGTAGTGGCGTGGTGATAGGTGGGGTGTTAATGTGGAGGAAATTCCCAAAATTATATCAGGCTGCTAGAACGATTCCACACCAAGACTGCAAACAGGGCTGGAGGCTAGTGCAGAGGTAAACTGTGTCACCATGGGAAGAACAGCAGCGGCAGTAGCGTGGCAAGACAGACACAGCTAAACCGGCCCACAAAAGACGTAAACCACTATAATCCCACTCGCTTTCCGCCAAATGTTAATGCTGTCAATGCCCCGCTTTACGCCACTTGCAGGTGAAGGTAAAGTCTTGTAGTAGTTTTCTGACAATATATTAAACACCGTCTTGAATCAATATACAGCAATACCGGACAGCATCCGTGTCCATCCCCAGACCCGTACAGACAGCTACTGATCGCCGGCTTTCTCAGGCTAGACCGGCAGTGCGACTACGGAAGTCATGACTCATTCAAAACATAAGTGCTCTCAGACATAACACTGGGCTGTGACGCCCTACTTGGATTCTACTTACAACTACTTACATACTTTATTTACATACTATACAGTATAATATTTACAAAAAGGTTACAAACACATATACTTACATATATACAGTACATAGACACCTTCATACACATACACACACACACACACACACACACATATATATATATATATATTGTTACGGAACAGAGAAAGATAATGTACCCTTTAAGTGAGAATACTAAGAGTCACTACTGTCCCGTAAAGTTCCAGGTTCAAAACAAAAGAGTTAGGTAAAATTACAAGTTAAAGTTTAATGCTCAAACTAACAACAAAACATTCAGAACTCATAAGGATAATGTAATGGCAAATAAACAGGTTAAATATATGGTTAACTGCAATAGCCTCTATTAACACGAAATTAGCAAGAGTAAATTTATCTAAGTCAGCCCTGTTAAAATGAGATACCAGATAATACTCAGTGAATGTCAGATAAATTATTACAGATACAAACTATTATCAAAAATGGCTGATAGTAAAACTCTACACAAATTACAAAAAGAGCTCACTAGGCCTACAAATCAACACCTTATGCTATACAGTACAAGGAAAAATACAACAGTTATACTCAAATTACACACAGCTGCTAGATGTTTGGAGATTTCTTGAGCACTCACAATAATAATATCTGTACAGGGGAGGACAGAGATGTGAACAAAATGAGGAGCAGATCTAAATGGCAATGATGCGGAGACTGAGCTCATTATATAGGGGCCAGCAGAGCCTGATACAACTTGTAAGAAGGACGCGCAAATGAAGCCATGGGGACAAAGAGCTGAAAATCCCGCTAAGTATAACAGAGAGAACGACTTACTCTACTATAACGGTAGAAGGGGGGGACTGAGGCAGAACACGCTCGTGATCAAACATGCAGCAACTGTGCGTTAAAATTACACAAAGGATGATGAAATCATAGGCTATGTAACACCTCCCCACAAAGAAAAAGAAATTTACAAAGGAAATTTCTTATTACTCTAAAACAATCTGTCTAAAGTCTAGATAAGCAATCTGCAATAACATTTTCTTTCCCCTTGACATGTTGTATGTCTAATGAATACTCCTGAAGAAGTAGACTCCATCTTGTCAATCTCTGATTTTTATCTTTAAACTTACTAAGGAATTTCAGTGGGTTATGATCGGTATAAATGACTATGGGGTCAAAACCAGAACACAAATAAAATGAAAAATGCTGTAAACCCAAAATCAAGGCCAAAAACTCTTTCTCAATAGTTGAGTAGTTCTTTTGAGGTGGAGTGAACTTCTTACTGTAATAAGATACAGGGTGTTCAATACCCTGATCATCCTCTTGCAGCAAAACAGCCCCAGCTCCTGTATCACTTGCATCAACAGCCATCTTAAAAGGCTTAGCAAAATTTGGAGTAGTGAGCACTGGCTGACTTAATAGAATGGCTTTAAGTTTGTTGAAAGAGGGTTCACAGTTATCGGTCCAGACAAATTTAACTCCCTTTTTCAGTAGGTCTGTAAGTGGTGATACAAGAATTGAAAAGTTAAGAACAAATCTCCTGTAATAACCTACCATTCCCAAAAATCTTTGTAGCTCTTTCCTACTTTTAGGACTGGGAAGATCACTTATAACCTGAACCTTAGCTCCTGGTGGTGCAACATGTCCATCACCAATTACATACCCAAGGTACTGAACTTTAGCTTGACCAAACTCACACTTTGATAAATTAGCTACAAGATTAGCCTGAACCAAACGGTCAAGAAATTTACTGACATGGCATAGGTGATCTTTCCAGTTGTCACTGAAGATTAATACATCATCAATATAAACAACACACCCTGCCAAACCCTCTGTTACAACATTCATGAGCTTCTGAAATGTGGCTGGTGCATTCTTCATACCATACGGCATTACAGAACATGCAAAAGCCTTTCCTAGTGTTACAAAACATGAGATCTCCCTAGCACGTTCATTCATAGGTACTTGCCAGTATCCCTTTAACAAATCAAACTTACTTATGTACCTAGCCTTTCCGATCTTGTCTATGCAATCTTCCACACGAGGGAGAGGGTAAGTGTCTGTTTTGGTTATCTGATTAACACGTCTGTAGTCAATGCAAAGCCGCTGTGACCCACCTGGCTTAGGGACCAGAGTGACAGGAGAACTCCACTCGCTCTGACAGGGCTCAATCATCTTGTGGTCCAACAGGTAGCCAAGCTTCTTCTCGATGAGAGGAACTTTCACTGGGTTCACACGGTAAGGAGGCAATTTAATTGGCTTTGCGTCTCCAACATCGACATCATGCATCAACACAGTAGTTCTTCCTGGAGTGGCACGGAACACTTGCGGGTACTCCTGCAGTAATGCCGAAAACTCCTGCCTTTCCACGGGAGGTAGATGAGAAAGCTTAGTCTGGAGATCATTCATGATATCAGGATTCTTCCCCAAACTATCACTCAGGCTCATACTGCATGGGAGAGTTTCACTTGCAGACTCGGGTGGAACAGCTACAGTGCAGACTGGATTATTTTCGTCCCGCCTGTGATATAACTTTAGCATGTTGATGTGACATAGTTGCTTGCTCTTTCTACGATCTGGTGTGGCGATGACATAGTTGACATCACTGAGTTTCTTCTCCACGAAATAAGGACCACTAAACTTGGCTTGAAGAGGTTGTCCATGAACTGGTAGCAGAATCAAAACCTGATCTCCTGGCTGAAAGTGGCGTAACCTGGACTTCTTATCATACCAAGTCTTCATCTTCTCCTGAGCAGCTCCTAAATTCTCTCTCCCCAGCTGTAAAGCAGTGGACAGCCGTTCTTTGAACTTCATCACATACTCCAGCAGGTTGACGTCATCTTCCTCCGAGAGCCAGCATTCCTTGAGTAACTTAAGGGGTCCTCTTACTTCATGGCCAAACAGTAGTTCAAAAGGTGAGAAGCCCAGTGATTCATTTGGAGATTCTCTTGTAGCAAACACAACGAATGGAAGACCTTTATCCCAGTCTTTCTGATGTTCGAAACAGTATTTCTTGAGCATCGATTTGAGTGTTTGATGATATCTTTCCAACGCTCCTTCGGTCTGGGGATGGTAAGCTGAAGACGTGATCTGGGTGATGCCCAACTCTTTCAGAGACTGCTTGAAAACATTTGACATGAAATTACTTCCCCGGTCTGACTGTACCTCCTTGGGCAGACCAAACTTTGTGAAGAACCCTAGCATTTCCTTAACCACGTTCTTTGCTGAGATGTTTCTAAGTGGAATGGCTTCAGGATAACGAGTAGCCATATCAATCAGGGTCAACACATAAGAAAATCCTGAAGAAGTCTTAGGAAGAGGGCCCACAATATCCACCAACACACGGGTGTTGGAATGGGAACTAGAGGTGCAACCTTTTCGGTCTGATTACACTTCCCCACAACTTGACAGGTGTGACAAGACTTACAATACCAGGAAACATCCCTGAAGATACCTGGCCAGTAGAAGTGTTTCAAAATGCGTGCCACAGTCTTCCTCACTCCAAGGTGTCCTGCCAAACTGGAATCATGAGCCACTCTAATGATATCCTGCCTACAAACACGAGGGATGACAACTTGATGTACAACCTCCCATTCACAGTCGGCTGATGCTGTTGGGGGTCTCCACTTCCTCATAAGTACTCCTGACTTTACATAATAACAAGTAGAAGCACCGGCTGACTCTTCTTCACTGTAAGCAGAGTTAGCTAGACCCTTCAACTCAGGGTCAGCAACCTGCAACTCAACCAACTCTTGACGAGACAAATTATCAACACTACGGGGTACTGCCTCATCTGGTGAGTGGTCCAAATTAGCAAGAAAAGTGTCAGCTAGGATAACATCATCATCATCATTATCCTCTAAATCACCAGTAACTTTAGACTTAGCCCTAGTGACAGCACATGCAGGGAACACATCAGGGACATCACAATCCTGGGACACAGCCACTGGCTCACTAGACAACTGAGGAGCTGGACACACTTGACTTCCACCAATATCATTTCCAAGTAAGAAAGTTACACCTGACATTGGGAGTGTCTCAACCAACCCAACCATAACGGAACCATTAACAAAACCAGACTCTAAATTCACTCTGCACAGAGGGACCGAGAAATAATTATTCCCTACACCTTGTAAGATTACAGTTTCATCAGAGGAATTAACATTAGAGCCTAGAACACTGGTCAGCATAAGGGATTGGCAAGCACCTGTATCACGATATATTTGAACTAATTTCCTGTCATTACTGTCCAGAGGACTGACAAAACCATCAGACAGGAAATTAGCACATAAACTCTTGAGAGTGTCACCCACGTTACTGCTCAAAAGAGGAGCTCCATCATGAGAATTTAAGTTACCCCTCAAAGCAGGTTCAGTTAACTCAGTTAAAGAATTCTGGGAACTCTCAAGAGTGGACACTAGACCAATTGACTGAATATTTAAAGACTCCTTTTTGTTCACATCACGCTGTCTCCTGAAACATCTCTCCGTAGTATGACCAAGCTTACTACAATAAGTACATTTACTTTTCTGAACTCTAGAGGTGAAGCTGGTATTTACTTCCTGAGAAACATCATCTTTATTCTCTTTCCTGTTACCTGTACTCTGAGTAGAGGCAACGTACTTACTCTCAGCTTTCCCTTTTTCTTTAGAATATCTCTTGTGAGTGAGAACATATTCATCAGCTAAAACTGCAGCATCAGACAAATTATCTATTCTTTTTTCATCAAGATATAGGCTTACATCTTTACTAATACACCTTTTGAAGTCCTCCAGCAAAATCATCTGCTTAAATTTGTCAAAATCAGAATCCACATTCTTAGAATTTAACCACTGCTCTAACAGATCTTCTTTGATTTTTGCATACTCAACATGGGATTGCTTATCTTGCTTGTAAGTTTCCCTAAATTTTACTCTATAGGCTTCAGGAACAAGCTCATAGGCCTTAAGAATCAAGCTCTTAACTACATCATAATTATCAGATTGATCCTGAGGCAAAGATGCATAAGTTACTTGAGCTTTACCGGTGAGAACAGTTTGAAGGAGTACTGGCCAATACTGTTTGGGCCAATTAAAACCTGTAGCTACCCTCTCAAACAACTGAAAATACTTTGTTAAATCAGATTCATTAAAAGGAGGGACAAGTTTAACATTTTTAGCCACATCAAAATCATCAGAGCTAGATGATCCAGTTCCACCTTGTTTCATGCGATACTCATGGTCTGCCTGAATCCTGGCAAGTTCAATTTGTGCCTGAGCCTGTACCTGTGCCTCTTGAATACGAGCATTTGCCTGAAATTCAGCCTCCTTAACACAAGCCTCCTTAGCCTGAGATTCAGCCTCCTTAGCACGTGCTTGAAATTCAGCTTCCTTCACACGAGCCTCCTGCAGGGCTAGCTGTAACTTAGCTAATTCAATCTGCGTTTGCTCATTTGGAGGAGTTACATTAAACAAGCTTTCATTAATCATGTCAACAATCTGATCTTTAGAATGATGAGAGCGAACAGCAATTCCCAATTGTTGAGCAACAAGCTTAAGTTCATTCTTTGTTCTGTTTTCTATATCACACACTGTTTGCACATTTGACAAAAAATCTTTGGCTTCATCAAGTGTAGTAATAGTAGACATAATTAATAAGTAACAGTCACAAAATATCAAGCAATATCCTTATGATAATATCCTGAATATCCTGGCGAGGTCGCCAAATTTATGTTACGGAACAGAGAAAGATAATGTACCCTTTAAGTGAGAATACTAAGAGTCACTACTGTCCCGTAAAGTTCCAGGTTCAAAACAAAAGAGTTAGGTAAAATTACAAGTTAAAGTTTAATGCTCAAACTAACAACAAAACATTCAGAACTCATAAGGATAATGTAATGGCAAATAAACAGGTTAAATATATGGTTAACTGCAATAGCCTCTATTAACACGAAATTAGCAAGAGTAAATTTATCTAAGTCAGCCCTGTTAAAATGAGATACCAGATAATACTCAGTGAATGTCAGATAAATTATTACAGATACAAACTATTATCAAAAATGGCTGATAGTAAAACTCTACACAAATTACAAAAAGAACTCACTAGGCCTACAAATCAACACCTTATGCTATACAGTACAAGGAAAAATACAACAGTTATACTCAAATAACACACAGCTGCTAGATGTTTGGAGATTTCTTGAGCACTCACAATAATAATATCTGTACAGGGGAGGACAGAGATGTGAACAAAATGAGGAGCAGATCTAAATGGCAATGATGCGGAGACTGAGCTCATTATATAGGGGCCAGCAGAGCCTGATACAACTTGTAAGAAGGACGCGCAAATGAAGCCATGGGGACAAAGAGCTGAAAATCCCGCTAAGTATAACAGAGAGAACGACTTACTCTACTATAACGGTAGAAGGGGGGGACTGAGGCAGAACACGCTCGTGATCAAACATGCAGCAACTGTGCGTTAAAATTACACAAAGGATGATGAAATCATAGGCTATGTAACAATATATATATATACTGTATATAATATATATATATATATATATATATATATATATATGTATATATAGTGACTTTTATTCTTATCTTTATATATATATATATATATATATATATATATATATTTATATATATATATATATATATATAGTGACTTTTATTCTTATCTTTGTATTTTATTTTATCTTTTTTTTCCTTGTTCTGTTTCTTCTGTATTTCATAACTTTGAAAAAAATACCGAACCTAACAATCCTGAAGCTAATAAACCTAACAGACAAAAATCGCTAACCTATACTAGATAGCTAAACCTACAGTACACTAATGGTAAAAATACCTTGACCAAGAGAACACCACTGACTGCAGATATGTAAAGGCTTTCTACCTTACATACCTGCACTCATCACCTGGTGACTGTCAGTCGAGGCACAAACCAATACAGGGGACATCAGTATATGATTGAGAACCAGAGGAGTCAGGAACATTTCCTCATACGTCAGCTGTCGGCCCTAATTAGGACAACTTATACAAGATGTATAAAGTGTATACATAATATGCACAGAAAGTGAAGTACCTCGCCCAACAGACCACCATCGACTGAAAATGTCCATTACTTTTCTATATTGCACACTTGTGCTGATCAACTGGTGACTGTCAGGCGAAGAACGTGGTCGAATATTATAGTCGCGGCGCGCGACTCTGAGGTTATTATCGTGCCCTGGCAACCTATCATTCAAAAGTGCGTCTGATTTCGTGTATAATATGAGACTCATGTGATTTGTTTATAATATGTTGTGTATAATAATATTCGTACATAATATATTCGTGCATAATAATATGATTCGTGAATCATATCATACGAAATCGGACGCACTTTTGAATGGTAGGTTGCCAGGGTACGATAATGACAACCTCAGAGTTGTGCGCTGCGACTTTTTTATAGAAATAAATCAGGCTGAAACAGGAACTATTTCAAATACGTCAAGTGTCCACCCTAAGTTAGTAATACAATATATACGTATTTACAGTCGATAAAAACCATAACCATACTGTAAAAAAGTTATATCACTCTGATCAGTCCAGTCTCTCTCAAGAAAGCCATCAATTTACCAGTCATAACAATATCCCTATCACCCAGGATGGTGGAAAGGGTGAAGGGGACGTCTGCTGCTCCGCATTTTGTAAGTGAAGCACGTTCACAAATACATCGTTGACAGCGGAGGATGATATGACTGATAGATAACACCGCTTCACAGATATCACAGTGTGGTGTGAAGCATCTTTCAATATATGGTTTCATGTGAGTAAAAACAGTACTGTTTAACCGCAAACGTGCCAACACTTTATCTTCCAGGCGACTGGGAGGGTTGGCAGTATCCCAGTCGCCCAGGTACGGCTTGCATGTTGGAATATCTAGTCTGGTTCACTGACCTTGCCATAAAAAATTTATTAATTTCTCTCTAAGAGAAAGACTCGACCATAGATCACGAGGAACGCCCCAAGTCTTCTCGAGCTCCATAGCCAACTTTGCAAGTAAGTCAGCCTGCTCATTGCTGTAGATACGACAATGACCAGTCACCCAGATCAGCGTGAAGGACTTGCTGCACAAATGCAATTTATTAACAGTGCGGCCCTGGATCTCATTAGAATCCGTAGTTCAAGAAGTAATTGCCTGAAGGGCTGATTTTGAATTTGAAATTATTACAAACGAGTTATGCCTTGAATGTAGAGCATAGTATATGGCTTTATCAATCGCAGAAAGTTCAGAGGTAAACACAGATGCTTGAGTTGGCAACCGATACCTGAGGGAACATTCAGTCGACCACACACTAGCACCCACACATTCACTCAACTTGGAGCTATCGGTGTACAATTGGTGGGACCCCAAGTGACGAACAATGTTGTTATGAAACAAATGGTGGACCTCCGCCTCTGGCGCCTTGGTCTTTGGTGCTGGGAGCCATGAAACATCAATGGCAAAGCTGGGTGCCTCACAAGGCGCAATATTTTTTGACTCCAACATGTCACTGAGGTCCACACCAAGCTCCTGAATAAGTGGTGGTGAACTGAAAGTGGCTGACGAACCTCCTGCATAAGATGGTGGTATTGATGCAAGGGGGTACAGGCCGCGCTACCGGTATTACTTTTTCTAATTGTCTTTACACCGTAGGACAGGGCCAGATGGTGTCAGCGAATAAGGAGGAGAGGCACATTCGTCTCCACTTCCATATGAGCTACACAGGTACACCTGACTGCTCCAAGACACATTGGCAAACATTTATTCTGCTACACATCCAACCTTCTTAAAGTGGCATCGGATGCCGAGCCATACATCTGTGTGCCATAGTCTGGCTTGGATCTAATAAAGATTTTCTGTCGGCACCCCACGTAGTACCCACTAGGTACTCAAGGACATGAAAAGCATCAACGTGAAGTTTAAAATTCAATCCTCGATTAAAGTGGAGGCCCAAAACTTTACAGAATTTTGAAAGGGTACTGCCTGATTGTCCAAAGTTTAACGCAGATCGGGGACGTTACAATTAGTGAAGACTGCAACGGGACACATAGGGACAGAAAACTTAAATCCCCACTGCAAGGCCCAATGGTGGACAGAGTCAAGGGTTGGTTGAATCTGTCCAGCTGAAAATTGCGCATTATGGGAAGAGTGCCATACTTCAGTCGTCAGCGTAGAGTGAGTATTTAGGATTTCTTGGGATGGGAGCTAATGACAGAATAGCACTGATCATAATACTAAATAAAGTGGGACTAAGCACACTTCCCTGAGGCATCCCATTTTCCTGGATAAATATATCCGACGTTAAGTTACGGGGTAATTAGACAGAGAAAGTTCTGTCCCTTAAGAAACTGGAAATAAAAATAGGCCAATTACCTCTTAAACCATAAGCATACAGCTTCATTAGTATGCTGTGTCGCCATGTCATGTCGTAGGCTTTGTGGATGTCCAAGAATACCCCTATCATTTATCTTTGTTGGCAAATGCCTCTGAAATGCAATGCATTAAATTCATTAAATGATCTAGTGAACTTCGGTATTTATGGAAGCCACACTGCTTATCATTTAACAAATCCTTCGAGTCTAAAACAAAAAGAAGCCTATTATTAACCATTCAGTCCACCACTTTACATAGGCAAGAAGTCAACACAATAGGACAAAATGAAGTGGGATTCATAAGACGACCAGCCTCTTTGGGTATCAGTATAACATGCGCAAAGTGCCATGAGTCTGAGAACGTTCGGGACACCCAAAGCTCATTGTACGAATACAGTGCTAAAAACTTGATCAGATTGTCCTGATTAAGATGCTGGATCATACTATATGTGATGGTGTCTGGTCCAGGACAGGTATCTTTACAGGATTTAAGAGCAAGGAGCACTTCATCTAGCGTAAACTCTTGGTTGTACGGGGAGTCTATGATTTCACCCAAAGTCTATTAACTGTAGCCCAGCAGCGTGTTTATGATGCTGGAAACGCAGGTCATAATTGACTGAGCTACTTACATGAGAAAAACTCCTGGAAGGGATGGTAGCTATGTTCACAGGACAATTGTAGATGGAATTATTCACCTGCAGGGTGATAACAGGGATGTAAGGACGTTCATTATTTAATATTTTAATAGTGGACCAGACTCTGCTGAATGGAGTAGATCGATTCACAATGGACATAAAAGACCACCAGGAGTCAGGTTTAGCCTTTTGAATAATTTTTCTTGCCTCAGCCTGTGCCTGTTTGCTTGCAGTAAAGTTTTCCTCAGTAGGCTATCAAAAAGCCTGTATCTCCTATTGCATTTCCTTAATACTTGTCAGCAATCCGGCGTCCACCAATGATCTCTGTGCTTCACATGTACTGTAAATGTCCTGGAAATAGCAGCCTCAGCCCCGTGTAATATGGAATTGATTAAATTTTCGACCTTAACATCTATGGTCTCCCCAGATATAATTAAATTGGCGATCCTTGAGAAGGATCCCCAATGCGCTTTCTTATAGTTAAATTTTGGGGGTGGAGGGTCCAAAAAAATGTTGTGTTTATAAGAAAGACAGATGGGTAAATGATCACTTCCCAAGGAATCGTCATAAAGGTCCCACGAGAAATCTTGATGTATACCCTGGGAGGCCTGAGATAAGTCAATAGCCGAAGAGTTACCATTACAACTATCTACACGAGTCGCTCTACCATCGTTCAGAAATCAGAGGTTGGACTGTATTATTAGGTCGGCTACTTGCTCCCCACGACCATCCACCCTCAAGCTACCCCACTGATAGTGATGGGCATTAAAGTTGCCCAACATTAACTTATTCCCAGGAAGATGTTCAAATAATGTATTCAAAGCATCACTACTAATGGGGCCATGTAGTGGACAATAGAGAGAGCAAATAGACAGTTATGTGTTATTAAATTTTACCCTGCACGCGACAGCTTCCAGAGTAGAATTTAGTAATACTTCCATTTCTGGGTGTGATTTGTGTGTGTATATGACAACTCCGTGACCATCATATCTTCTATACATGTGGTAGTGTTCAAACTATGGAGGATCAGGGTGATCCACCAAGCGCATCTCCTGTAAACAAATAGTCTGGCCTGTGCATAGAAAGCAAGGATGCTATATTATGTAGTTTATTCCCAAGAGTCCTACAATTCCACTGTAACACAGTGAAAGCAACGGTTTAAGATTTATGTGGGTGGCCAGTGTTCATAGGCTTTTTATGCCATCTGCTGCCAGGCGAGTGGCTACCAGGGGACCTGCCCCAGTGCTTACCAACGGAAACCTCCATTTTATCATCAATAATGAGGCTCCCAGAGTCCCTCGAGGAAGAGATTATTCTCCTCTCCCCCGCTGAACCAGAAGCAGGAAGAACATGAAGATGTGCCAGCTGGCTTAGGGTGGTCAAATTGATTTCATCAGACTTGCCAGACTTCACTTTTGGCCGTACTGACTGCGAAACAGCTGCATAGGAAGTAACGACAGAGATATCTGTTAGAGAGTTGGAACATATAGGAGGGTGAGACTGAGAAGTAGGGTGCACGGCATGAGGAACAAGATTAAGGTCAGTCTGTGTCTCCACAGTGCACATCAAGAGGCGAGCTACAACCACCGACTCAAAGTAGACATTAGGCTTGGGAGTCACGTGCAACTCCTTCACCTTCTTCCTAGTATCGTAATAGGATATGCCCTCCGTTGCCTTCACTGTGCAGACCTCTTTCTTCTTCCACCTGGGTCAAACCCTCGAGGAAGTGGAGTGAGCACCCATGCAGTGAAAGCAACACTCAGTCTTGGATATACAGTGATTAGCAGAATGACCCACAGTCGCACACTTGCCACACACTAAGGTAGAAGCCCAGCAAGTCTTTCATGATGCCCATCAGTTTGACATTTTGAGCAACGAAGGGGGTTTGGGATGTAGGGTCTCACGTTGACAATTTCATAGCCAATTTTAATGCTGGAAGGCAAAGAAACTTTGCCAAAAGCCAAGATAACAGTGGCGGTCTTTGTCCTCCTGCCCTCCAAGAATCTAGTAATGAATCGAGCATCAGTTACTTCTTGCTGAGCTAGTTCCCGTACAATGTCATCCTCCTCCATAACCACGAAATTCCTGCAGGTGATAACACCCCTACAGGAATTCATGGAATGCAGGATCTTGGTCTCAACATCATAACAGTGGAGCTTGCTCAGTGTAAGCAAATCCTTGACCTCGCGTGAATTTACAGTCATTACTAGAAGATCCCCATTAGCAGGTTTTCTTCACTTGTTCTGCCTCACCAGAAGAGTCATCAATCACCTTGATGATGAAGGGATTGAGACTGGACAGGCGAGTAGAACCAACCGCATGAGTTAAAACAAACGAGCCATTATTTACATTTATGTTCAGCGGGGTGCGTGTCTGGGGCCGTCCAGTTTGGCGGCAGACAGTCCGTGAAACAGCTGGGGTTCGATCAGGCTCATTTACCCCCCTGGAAGGCAGTAGGGGCGTCCGCCATAGGAACCATTTCCTTCTAACAGGGGAAGTGGGAAGAAGGAGAAAAACAAACAAGGGCAAAACAAACCGGGGCGAAACACCTAAGGCTGAGATTGCCCTCTCAAACCACTCCAGGGAGGCCAGACCGTGTTTGTTCACGGCCCAGAGCAAACAGTGAGGGGGGGTCCCTCCGTCGGGGAGTAAGCAAAGGTAATCTCATCATCCAAGAACAGACACCTACTGTTCCTAGCTATCAGGAAGGGGAGGAAAGGGAGAAACTAACAGAGCTGGACACTAAATACAATGAATGTATATAAATACTAAATACTAAATACTTCAATTGTATTTAAATACATTTACAAATGCATTTAAAATAAACACAAATTTTAACATATACATACATAGAGAGAGAGAGAGAGAGAGAGAGAGAGAGAGTGAGAGCCAGCTGGCACCTGGCATATGGAACAGACATTTTCATGCCAACCGCTCCCGAAATAAGCCAAACTGGTATAATTACAGTATACCAGACCTGGCATCACTGACTGATGGAAATGAATTCGTGACTACACCGTGTTCATTGTTCAGGGTTGTCAGATAGTTGGACGGGTTTATGGCCAAATTAACTGACAAAAAAGTATTTTACATTTTTCTACTTTGGGGATTTAAAAACATTATATTAAATACTCATTAAAGTATTTAAATACTTTTTTTAAATACATGAAAACCAATGTATTTATAAATACAGCTCTAAATACACAAATGTATTTAAATACGTATTAAAATACTGCCCAGCTCTGGAAACTAACTAGCCTAACACACACTAGAAGGAAAAAAAAATAATAATGCCAGTGGGACAGCCCTACAAAGCTAGAGGAGAGAGCAGCAAAAAATACATCTACATCCTCTGCAATAATGCATCAAAGTCCCATGTGGATTTTTTTTTTTTTTTTGCTTAATGACTATCACTCGCAAGGAGGGGCATTAGGCCAAACATCTTGGATGCACGACGATGAACAACTCACTCCCGCACCGCATGAGACAGCCAATCTAGGGGGCCAGGCGAGGAGGGAGCATATGATAAAATGCTCTCAGATCGGCTAGATGCACCTCCTCTCCCCTGACGAACAACACTGGTAGGATATCCTCACCCAGATTGGCAGCCCGGAGCAGATCGTAAAGGTTGGAGTAGATGGTGCCTCCGAGCTGGTATGACCGGGTGTGGGAGTTCAGGGTCAGGAAGTGTCGATAGGAGGACATGTCTAGCTGATCCTTGTGGTCCATGATGGGAGGGTGAGATGAGGTGCCCTCCACTAGCAGAGGAGGGGAGGACTCAATGACCTCCTCTGCCAAGGAGCCGGTTGACGCTGCCTGGGCCATGGAGGTGGTGTCACAGGAGTCATGTCCCTCCTCAAATTCTAAAGGCAAATGGTGAACTTCGGCAGTGGTAGTTGCCGTGTCCATTTCCGGAGCCGGGTCGGTGATCGGGATGGTGTTGTGCAGGGGGCAGCAGGTCGTGGCTGCCAGGGCCAGCGCTCCCGTCGGCGAAGTATTCAGGGATGACAAGAGAAGGCAGCCCACTCTCCTCAAAGATCTTGAATAGGAAAACGTGCAAAGTCCCATTGTCACCCCTGCAAAAAGCATTCACCGTCGCGATGCACATCTCCATGACGGTGTTTATCTCCTTAAGACTCACAGGATCCCTGGCCTGGCGTCCCTGGGCCGTGAGACGTCGCCGTGCATGGGGAAAACCCTGCATGGCAACACCTCCCGACCCAGTAACATCCCGAGCCTCAGGACCCTTAGGAGTCCCAGAGAGGCTACACTCCACCGTCTCTCCATCCATGAGGTGCCATGGGTTTGGTTTATTGACGGCCTGGCGGTGCACAAAAACATCAATGCCAGTATCCTGGCACTTGATGAATCCATACCCCGACCTGGCATTAAACCAAGCCACGGTCCCTCTGCTCTTCTGGGCTGCTGGAGACTGTGGTCTGCTGGATGCCCCCCTCGACGGGTCGCAGGCAACAGCAGATGTGTCTGCCATGGCTGTCAGTTGTACTCTCTCTCCCTCCCATGTTGAGATGTGGCCAGGAAGGTTTTTATGGATCAGGTGTTCCAGACTACCAAAACGAGAGTGATACCCTTCCAACTTGCTTGAGTGTTACCGTTAAGCTTAGCAAGCCCGTATTACCGTAGGTTTTCAGGGCCAGATCCAGAAAGACAGACAGACAGAGACAGAGACAGATGTTGAGTCAATATCACATTCATAAAAGATTAAGCTCAGATTAACACCTGTCGACTACATGAGTCAATTTTGCAAAGTCCCATTCTTTCTTCAGATTATAATACACAACCATTGATTTTGTAATACAGGTCCCTAATTCAGTTCAAGGTATAAACATGCTCGGCAGCTCAAAGGGTACATGGCCGGCTTGCTAATCGAACCCGGAATTTCTCGACTGTGGTCCAGTTATGTTTCCAATCACACCACAGTGCCCTCTATACAAGAACGACTCGGAACATACGTTTTGCGTTATCCTTTTACTGAAATTAATTATCTGCTCTTGCAGGTTATGTTTCCTGTCTGTACCAACAGCAGAAAAATCTTTTCGTTGGTTTGTTTTATTCTCCTGGCATATGTGGAAAAAATAACGATGCAGCCCAAAAAAGGGGATCGGACTTCTTCGACACCCCCTCCCCCTCCTCTATATCCGCCACTGAGTTTGATAATTTTGATATGGTGTATTACTGACCAAAACTGTACTTGAAAAGAGAGTAATTGTAGCCACAAAAATGTGCTATTCAAGGTGCCATAAGAGACCATTGCAGGTTGCCTCTTCCCCAGTGATTTATTTTGCGTATTGCACCTTTTTATCCTCTTGTTCCTTACTGTGTATATACTAGACATATATAAAAAACATAAGTGATATCAAGGTGCATATATAATACATCGCCAAGAAAATGGCGCAACGAATTCTCCTATGTCGTCACACGGCTCAGGGGTCTGACACCGGAAAGGATTTACGTTCAAGTTTCTGCCCAAGTTCCACGTAACTCGAGGTATAAAAAATGCGAGTTCTTACATGTCGTACTCTAAACATAAAGGCCGCCATTTTTGGTTGCCTGGGGTTCTTACAGCCCATGGTTAATTCATGAGAGCCGCCATAGTGGTCCGTAGCTCGTGACTGAAACTTCCAGCAGGGTAGGAGGTGCTAGGTGCTGTAAATCCATTTACATGCAGGATCCGAGTCCCTCTTCGGCTTTATTTAAACCCTAATGTTTAATACAGGTGAACGGTGCAACACAAAAACTTGCAAAAGAAATCTCATCGCAGCAAGAGGTTGTGTATTGCAAACATATGTTGAAAAAGCATCAAATGCATACTGTCTATGTGACAATAACAGCAGGCTCTCACGAAGTATGCTAGCTGACTACGAGTGTTGGATTTAAATCCCGAGAATAAAAGCCCCATGGGACAAAAGCCCATTAATCCATCCCATGCAACAGGCTATTGTAATCTACGCTACTGTACAGTACCATGCATTATCCCACCTTGAGCCTAATCTAGCCAAGCCTAGCCTAGTGCAAACTAACTATACCTAACCTCACTAACCCTAACAGGGGTTTTATTAATGGCCGTTTGTCCCACGTCGCATTTATTCTAGGGATTTAAATCCAACACTCGTATTCAGCTAGCATACTACGTGAGAGCCTGCTGTTATTGTCACATAGACAGTATGCATTTGATGCTTTTTCAACACATATTGGTATCTGACATCTAGTACAGCCACCATTTAATATAAAGTACAATACTTCTAGAAGTAGGTGATAACAGATATACCAACCTTGAGAACGAAAAAAAGGAAAAAGGTAGGGGAAGCATATGACCTGCAGCAGGTCTACTGGAAGACGAAATTAAATTTAGTGCCACTTGCTGGGGGGAAAAAAAATCTTGATTAGGTTACTGACTGTAACCATTAACAATATGGGAATTCATAAGTTCGGTAATATACTCCTGGTCATACAGTATATAATTTTCATATTTCCGTTTACCGCCTTCGTCACAATTAGCATCCTAGGATGTTAGGTTGGTTTTTCACTGTTTACTATTATTTTACAATTTTCCTTTTTTATCTACTTATACGTGTTCCCTACGTGACATCAAGTGAGTTGGCGGAGGGTTAGTGCCCCTCCCCGGAAAACAACTAACTAAAAATAAGAACAAGAAGCCTCGGACCAAGGCTGACCTAAAGGTGACGACTAAGGAACGAACAGAGGAGTAGACTGTAGCACCAGTCGTGCAGGGCAGTACTCCCGAGGTGGATGGAAAGCTGATGACAGGGAGTGCTGGAGCTCCCGTTTCATCAGCCCTCAGGACTAGTTCCCGACCATCCCCCTTTGCTGAACTTTTTCAGTGTCTCAGTTACACAGAGAGTAGGCCAGCATGCTCTCCAGTACAAATTTCTCTAACTATCTACACCAAACTACATGCACAGTACACACTACACTTCCTATTCAAAATTCAACAAAAATGGCGTCTCTTCACCAAGCCTCGGAGTCCCCAGGGGGGGGGGAACATAAATGCCCCCACCATCCGCCCCTCTCCCGGTGACGACTCGAGGTGCCTGGAACCACTTTCTGACTCTCTTCTTCATTTCTGCAACATTCGCGGCCTTTCCTCTAACTTTCGCTCTGTTGAGCACCACCTCTCCTCCTCTAAACCTCACCTTCTTTTTCTAACGGAGACTCAGCTGTCTGAGGCAACTGACAGCAAACCCTTTTCTGTATCCTCCTACTTTCTCTATACTCATTTCAAAGCCAAAGGTGGCTGTTGTGTATATATACGCATCGACTTATCTTGCTCTCGTGTTCCTGAACTCGATTCTTCTGAATTCTCTACACTCTGGCTTCGGCTTTCCTGTCATTCTCTGACTAAATATATCTGTGCTGTTTACTTATCCCCTAATTCTACTGACTATCAAAAATTCTTCGACTATCTTACTTCTACAATGGAACACATTCTATCCATTTCTCCTTTCTCTGAAATCTCCATTCTAGGAGATTTCAATGTTCACCACCACCTTTGGCTCTCCTCTCCTTTCACGGATCCACCTGGTGAACAAGCCTACATCTTTTCTATCCTTAATGACCTAGAGCAGCTTGTACAGCACCCTACCCATATCCTTGACCGCCTTGGAGAGAGCTCCAACATACTTGACCTCTTCCTCACAACTAATCCTTCTGCTTACTCTGTTAATCTTTTCTCTCCGTTGGGCTCCGCCGATCACAGCCTTATTACCTTAACCTGTCCTATCACTCCGGTACGGCCTGTGGACCCTCCAGGGAAACGTCGTCTGTGGCATTTTGGAGCCGCGGACTGGGAGGCCCTTAGGCAGTACTTCTTTGATTTTCCCTGGAATGATTATTGCTTCCATGGCCGGGAGCCATCTGAGTGTGCCTTGCGCATTACGGAGGTTATTCTCTCGGGCATGGAAGCATACATTCCTTTCTCATGTCCTTTGACTAACGCAAGAAAGCCTTGCTTTAATCATGCTTGTTCTAATGCTGTCCGTAACAAGTTGAGGGCCTTCAAAAGGTACCAGAGCCAACCCACCCCTGAATCACATCATCTTTACGTTTCTGCCAGGAATCGTGCTAAGTCTGTTCTTCGCTCTACTAAAAATAATTTCATCCATACTAAATGCTCTCAACTCTCCAACTCGAATTCTTCCTGCTCCTTCTGGCACCTTGCCAAAAATCTTTCTAACAATTTTACTTCATCATCTTTCCCTCCTCTTTTCTACTCTGATAGTTCTGTAGCTATTTCTTTTACTGATAAAGCAGATCTCTTCGCACAAACTTTCTCCTCCAATTCCACCTTAGACAATTCCGGTGCTGTTCCTCCATCACTTCCCCCCTCTGACTTCCTCATGGCTGACATTAAAATTTCTTCAGTTGATGTATTTTCTGCCATCACTGGCCTCAGTACTAACAAGGCATATGGGCCTGATGGGGTCCCTCCTGTTGTTCTCAAGAACTGTGCTTCTGTGCTTACACCCTGCCTAGGCAAAACTCTTTCGCCTTTGTCTGTCAACTTGTACCTTTCCTTCTTGCCGGAAGTTTGCTCTCATTCAGCCAGTCCCAAAAAAGGGTGACCACTCCTAACCCTCCAACTATCGTCCAATTGCTTTAACGTCCTGTATTTCAAAAGTTTTCGAGTCAATTCTCAATAAAAAAAATTTAAGGCATCTTTCCTATCACAACCTTCTTTCCAATCGTCAGTACAGGTTCCGTCAGGGACGCTCCACTGGCGATCTTCTTACCTACCTTTCAGACTCCTGGTCATCCTCCTTTCGGGACTTTGGCGAAAGCTTTGCCATTGCACTTGACATCTCAAAGGCTTTCGATCGAGTCTGGCATAAATCTTTAATTTCCAAACTGCCCTCCTACGGTTTCTATCCTTCTATCTGTGCCTTCATCGCTAGCTTCCTTTCTGGTCGTTCTATAGCCGCAGTTGTAGACGGCCATCGTTCTTCTCCTAGACCTATCAACAGTGGTGTTCCTCAGGGCTCTGTCCTATCACCAACTCTCTTCCTTTTATTCATCAATGATCTTCTAAGCTGTACATCTAACCCTATCCACTCATACGCTGATGACTCCACCCTTCACCTTTCCATTCGGTTCCCGCAACGCCCATCTCAACAATTACTTCAACAAACAAGGGATGAGGCTATGGCACACCTAATGTCTGACTTGGTTCGTATCTCTGACTGGGGTAAAAATAATATGGTTGTTTGTAATGCATCTAAGACTCAGTTCTTACACCTATCAACCCATCAAAATCTTCCACAGGTATACCCACTAATGTTTAATAATATTCAGCTTAATCCTGCATCATCCTTGAACATGCTTGGGGTTTCATTTACTCGGGACTTATCTTGGAAAGATCATATTACATCTCTTGTAAAATCTGCTTCCAAGAGATTGGGTGTGCTAAGCCGACTCTGCTCTTTCTTTACCCCTGCACAATTATTGACTCTATACAGGGGTTTTATCCGCCCCTGTGTGGAATACAACTCTCATGTGTGGGGAGGCTCCCCACATACGGCTCTTCTCAATAGGGTGGAGTCAAAGGCTTTTCATCTCATTAACTCTCCTCCTCTTACTGACTCCCTTCAACCTTTGTCTCTTCGCCGCACTGTTGCATCTTTACCTCTTTTCTATCGCTACTTTAATGGTCACTGTTCCTCTGAACTGTCTGCTTGCATTCCTCCACCTCTACGACGGGCGCGTAGCACCCGTCTGGCAGCAAACTCTCATTCCTTTTCTGTCCAACTCTCTAATGCAAGAGTTAACCGTTACTCCCAGTCTTTCATTTATGCAACAGGTCAGCTCTGGAACTGTCTCCCTCTGTCTGTATTTCCTGCTGCCTATGATCTCCAGTCTTTCAATCGCAGTGTGTCCAGGCATCTCAAAATGATCGGATCTTGAATTTGGTTCTCTATTGTATTTTGTTTTTCTCTTGGAGGGAACTGTTACTGCGGGATCATGGCCTTTGGTTCCTTCTTCCTCGCATAAAAAAAAAAAAAATGGTATGGATATCTACATGGATGTAAGGGATGCGAATGAAGGGGTGAAAAAGAGAGATTGTCCAGGTGCTTGAGGGTGCGAAATTCAATGTATGTGGATTAATGGAACTAAATGGAAAGGTTAGACTGTGATAGAATGGGAGTATGAATGGGGTATATGCACGGGAGTAGGTAAGAAAGAGAAGGCAAAAGAAGGAGTGTGTATTTTTGTGAGCAACAGGTGGAAGGAGAATATAAGAGAGTATGGATCAGTTGGATCAAGGATTGTGTGGGTAAGATTGAAAGCTGGACTACAAATGTGGGAGTTTGTGTGCGTGTATGCGCCAATCCAAGATTGTGTAAGCAGAGTGAGAGAAGAGTTCTGGACAAATGTGGAAGCATGCATGGAAAAGTCTGAAAGAAATAAGAGAGTGTTTTTGATTGGAGATATGAATGGAAAAGTAGGGAATGTGAAGGTGAATGGAGTAGTTGTTAAGTGGGATGTGCTTGCAGAGATGGAGGAGAATGGCAGTGCTTTAGTGGACATTTGTGCCGGGAGGGGGTTGGTGATAACCAATACCCTCTTCCGGCACAAAATGATCCATAGGTATACGTGGCAAGTGATGAGAAGGGTGGGTGGTGAACTGAATGAAAGGAAGGCAATGATTGATCATGTGTGTGTGGATGAAAGGTTGAAAAGGTGAGTAATGGATGCAAGAGTATATAGAGGTTGGGGAAGTGGACTTTCTGACCAAGAGTCTAAGTCCAAAAGAAATGGAAAAATAGAAGAAGGGAAGGACAGGAGGAAGTAGTTCTTACAAGGACTGTGGAAAAGTTACAAGAGGAGGGAAAAAAGGCAGAATATAAGAGGGAAGTGGAGGAGTGATTGGGTGAATATGGATTCAAGCAGATGGGGGATGTGGAAGGTGTGTGAAAGATATTCACAGGAGAAATCTGTGCAGCGTATGAGGTGGTGTATGAGGTGAAGAGAAGACAAAAGGGGGTGCAGGGAACAGCATGGTGGAATGAAGAGGTGAGAGAGGCTGTGGCACAAAAGAAGTGGATGGGAAACAGGGTCGTGGAAGAAGTTGAGAGACAGTAGAGAGAGTTATATGTAGAGAGGAAGAGAGATGTGAAAAGATTAGTAAGAGAAAGAAGAGAGTGGATGAGGAATTTGAAGGAAACTGAATGTAAAGTGGAAGTAATATAAGAAAATGTTCTGGAAAGAGGTAAACAGAGTTAGACAGGGTGCCAAAGATGTTAGCTGGGGAGTGAAAAATAAAAATGGTAGATTACTAGTGGAGAAGGGAGAAAAGGTGAGCAGATGGAGAGAACTCTTTAAGGAATTGTTGAACACAATGAAAGTAATGTAAGTATAAGTGGCTGGGGAATGGCTGGGAGAAGGAGCGATGTGAGAAGTGAGGAAGAAGTCAGTAGGATGGAAGTTGTGGAAGCAATGAAGAAAGTTAAAATGGGGAAAGCCCCAGGAATTGATGGAATGTGTGGTTAAATGCTAAAGTATGGAAAACAGATAGTACTAGAGTGGATGTGGAAGATGTGCAGATTGGCCTGGGAGGAAGGTAGAGTCCCAGAGGATTGGAAGTCAGGTACGATTATTCTCATGTACAAAGGAAAAGGGGAAAAAGAAGTGTGTGGCAATCATGGGGGCAATTGTCTTCTTAGTGTATTAGGAAAAGTGCATGGTAGGATACTTATTGACAGAGTTAGGAAAATGACAGAGGAATTAGTTGGAGAAGAACAAGGATGTTTTAGGAAGGGAAGAGGTTGTGTAGATCATATATTCATTCCTAGATCTTTAGTGGAAAAGTTTCTAGAGAAGGGAAAGTTGTAAGCGGCCTTCATGAACTTGGAGAAAGCATATGACGGGGTGGATAGACAAGGATTGTGAAAAGTATTAAGAATGTATGGAGTAGATGGGAAGTTGTTGAAGGCAGTGGTGAGTATGTATGAAGGTGCTAAAGCTGCAGTGCATGTGGATAATGAACTGAGTGATTTTTTCTATTTGAAGGTTGGATTGAAACAAGGACGTGTCATGTCTCCATGGTTGTTCGTCTGTATATGGATGGGGTTATAAAAGAGATACAAGGTAGGACAGTGGATGTTGGAACGGCCCTAGTGAGAGAGGGCAGTGTTTGAAACGCCCTGTACTGTTGTTTACAGATGATACTGTGTTGTTGAGTGAAGACGAAGGGGAGCTGCAAGGCTTGGTAAATGAGTCTGGGAAAGCGTGTAAGAAACGGAATCTAAAGGTTATTGTAGGGAAAAGTAAAGTTATGGCCTTAGAGAAAAGAAGTCAGTGAATGTACAGTGAGGTTGGATGAGGAGGAAATGGAAAATGAGTGCGTTTAAGTACTTGGGTAGTGTGATGAGTAAGGATGGAAGTTTAGAGGGTGAAGTGCTTGAAAGGGTACAATAGGGAGGAAAGGTTGCTGGTTCCTTGAAAGCAGTGATAAGAAACAGGGAAGTGAGCATGGAAGTGAAAAAGCTACTACATGACAGTATTGTGATACCAACTGGAACGTATGGAAGTGAAGCTTGGACCTTGTTGGAGGGACAAAAGTCAAGAGTGAGAGCAGTGGAAATGAGTTATTTGAGAGGAGCATGTGGAGTCACATGGAGAGACAGACTGACAAATGAGGAAGTGAAGAAACGTTGTGTTGTGGATGTGGATGTGTTAGAAAGCATTAGGAGAAATACACTGAGGAGGTTTGGCCATGTGGAGAGGATGGAGAGTGAGAGACTGACGAGGAGAATGTATGTGAGTGAGGTAGAGGGGGGGAGAGGGAGAGGGAGGCCAAGGATGAGATGGAGGGCTGGAATGGAGAGGTATATGAGAGAGGGGGGTGTGAGGTGGAAGCAGGGCAATGAAATGGCGGGGGACAGAGCGACATGGAGGCGATTTGCTTGTGGCCACCCCTTACGGAATTAAGGAGTATGGCAATAAATAGATAGGTAGATAGATCTTATATAGTTCTGCATTAATAAATTTTTCAGTTAAATGATTTTAGCCAATTAACTTGTACTGTTCAAGGGTGATTTTGGTAATTTTGTAAAACAACTATATTGATAAACAAAGAAAATCTATACACTTTGTGTCTCTTAGAATCCTGTATAAAGCTTATATGGGTTATTTTAATTGATGTTGAAATTAGACTGTGGTGCCAAGCATATCCATCCTACACTGGTAATAATGAACCGTTCAGAACAACTAGTTCATCAATGAACTTAGGCGGTGCCAAGATCCTCCAAACATACCTATATATATGGTCAAAGTCTAAGAAAGTTACCAGTGAACTTTAGGTGGTGCCAAGATCCACCTAAGCCGGTATTCTGTGACAGAGAAATATTTATTTTTTATTTTATTTTTTTTTCAGTGTAACCACACGGCACTCTAAATTCCCAGAAACGAGAGATGTCTTATTCCTGCTACCTCCAAAGAACTGTATTCAATTTTATGTACTCAGACTGAACAGGTTAATTAAAGCTTTGACTAACTTCTCCCTTAAACTGAATAAAAACGTTGGGAGCCAGAATCAATAAAATGAATGTCATCAAAGTGATGAGATTACTAAAAGCTGTAGTACATTACTACGGTTAATTGCTGACTCGGTATTGTAAATGTGTCTGCGAGTTTATTACCTGTCGGAATCCGGCCATGAAAGATATATATATATATATATATATATATATATATATATATATGTGTGTGTGTGTGTGTGTGTGTGTGTGTGTGTGTGTGTGTGTGTGTGTGTGTTCATAAGGTATTTTTAAGTACCATGGTATGTTAATCCGCTTTTTCATTACTGAAGCCGCTGGATCTTCACAGAGTCGTGTATTGCCCAGATAAAACTGCAGTAGCCTCCCTCCACCTTACAAAGATAAGCGTGTTTGTGGTAATCAGCTGAGCTGCCTGCGTGCGCGTCTGAAGCTGGGTAGAATCCTCTTTAAACTCAGCATAAATCTATGTTGTGACTGGCTGAGTAACTTAAGGCCGACTTGCAATTTACGTGAGGGGCTTACATTGGATCGGACAGATACTTGAGCGTAAATATTTTTGCGTATGGCCTGTAACGAGGATTGTAGCCACACTGAAAATATCATTAACGTAACACAGTTACAGGGTCTTTCTTCGGGTCAATTGCAAAAGCCTTCCAGTATCTGACCAGTGCAACTTATTGTAAACCCAATAGTTGGTGGTTGGTCGAAGCGCTTTTGTGAATCAGCGGCCTCGGTTAACATTATTATCCACACATCATCCTCACCTTCACTGTGGTGATGTTTATCTGTAGTTTATTTTTGCTGTTATCCGACGATATTATTCGGCTTAGGAGAATATTGCAGTGGTCATGAGATTAATGACGATTATATCTTAACCCTGCAGTTCGAAATGTTTTTTAAGAAAAATCAGATATTCTGAGGATAGAAAGAATAATGTGTAATTTGCATCGCAGTACTGAAGGTCTCCACATCCTTAGCCATGATCTTACCTCTTCAAACCCGTTACATTTTATTTCATTGTTTCTGTCTTCTGACGATTTTTTTTCAGCTTATAAGAGACGCGGAATTGAGGTAGTTAGATATGCATCTGTCATTAACCATTTCACCACTTGATTTCAATTCGAATTTGAATAAAATCGTGTGGAGATACAAAGAACAAAATACAATATAGTCATATCATGTGGTTAATCACTTCACGCTGATGACGTATAGGTTATTCTTGCTGCCTTCAGATGATACTGTTCATCTTAAGACCCATACAAGTAGAGGGCTTATGATGCCGTCAGTAGCTAATGCGTTCAGTACCGGGGATTTTTCCTTACCTGAATTAACGTCTCCTGGGCCACTGTTGTTAACGACAACTACATAAATCGCATGCAAACGGTTAACATGATCAGAGTTAATTAATATTCTTTCCTAAACCTTATTCTCATAACCCCAACAGACAGAGTAGGGGAGACTTTACAAACAACAGAAGTTAGGTATAACCTTCATCAATCTTTTACTGCAGCAAATTTCAGCTAAACAAAAAATATTTTGCATACACCAAGAATAAAATTTAAAATAAAACTGAAGGACTACCATCCAAATTTAGACCATATCCTGACCTATTAACTCTTCATTCGGGTGATATAGTCACTTTATTTTTGCTACCTCCAGAAAACTTTGTTCACCTTAAGGAATTCTTTTTGTGGTGAAAAGGTAAATGAAGGATGTAGATAGATACAGATAGACAGACATATACAGTATATACATGTCTATATACATGTCCATATTTTATATATATATATATATATATATATATATATATATATATATATATATATATATATACACGGGTATATATCCCCTCTAACTTGAAGCAAGTCTCTCAGGCTAAATAAAGTGAGATCTTGACGTCTGGTCGGAACAGAAATAAACTATAATAGACGTTCTTGTACTCCACTGTTTAAGAGCCTTAATTAGACTACACCTTACCCTACCTTGCCACATTAAATGGTATGTTGAGTGCAGTCATTAGGAGATCCGAGAAGGCAAGGTTGGCGAGCAGTGTGTGTGTGAGTGTGTGCAGCCTACGCGTGCGCACCACCACGTGACACACCAGCACGTTGCCGAACACAGACACGCAGATGATGAGTGTGTAAGCCACCAGGATCAGTGCCAGGCGACCAGGGTCATCACGCTGCCTCACCACCGAGCTGAGATCCACTGTGGACAATATTACGGCCATTACATTATAACGCCATACTTGTACACTCCTAAGCTAGGTGCTTGTGCTTTATGTGGTTTTAGAGATTTCATTATATTTATTCCCAGACTATTTATTATGCACATTTTACTTCATTATTCGTATATATGTAATCGATGTAAACTAAAAGGGTGTTTACACGATATAGATAGCATGGAAGGGAATGTTAATGCATAATAAGTGGAATAAATTACTAAGGAAAGGGTGTTACGAAGCCTCCTATGGTATAAGACTACAGTCGCTTGTTTTTGTTCGCCCTTTAATTCTACCCCTAGCTGAAGGTAAGTTGTTGCCATGGTTTCACAATGAACGAAGATCTGTTGTCCAGTATTGGGATGATTGTTCGAAACTCTATTAGACTCCTTCCGTCTCGTTAATAAAGGCTCCAACATGTTTGTTTGCGTCGGCATTGATACTGACTACTCAGTTTCTAACAGTTTCCACACTCAGTCCCTTATCCCTCAGGTGACATTTAATGACATCCAAAATCTTTTTCGGTCTGCCTTTCGCAACTCTACTCTCAGTGTTCACACGTCTCACTCTCCATACCCAGTTTTCATACTTCTTCCTCTACACATGCCAAAACCAACCCATCTACCCCATCTCATCACTAATAGATTCAAGTCCCATCCTTTTTCTCAACTCTTCATTTGCAGTTCTAACCCCCCAGGGCTCTCTTTGAAGGATGCACTACACATCCATCTGATCATACTGTTCTGTATTTAGAGCCTTCAAATATTCTCTTCCCTTACTGCCCAAGTCTCACTCTACTTCTAACACATACTGGATACAAGGACCCCTTAGCACAGAGAAAGAGTCCTGTCAATGTCAGGAGAGGCAATAGCTCCCTGAACTTCTGCCAACCACTTTTTGCCCTTGTTAGCTCCAGCCCCACCTCCAGCACATACCATGGGCCACAAATAAAAAGACACCACACACCCAAGAGAATCTGTGGCGAGATCAGTCCTTTCATGCCTGACAATCTCTACATGCCCTCCCGAACACACCGCACTTACGAGATCAACATTAAATTGCAGCCGACCTCAGATACCACTACATCTCTTTTGCACTCACTTATCACAAACAATGCACAAAATAATTTTATTTCCACAATCATACTGCAATCTGTGCAAGGCCATATTCTTGTTATGACAGTACCGTAACCTCCGCTAAATATCATCCCTTTTGCTCTCAGATCCCTGTCCCCTATTACATCTCTCTATATTTTCTTGAATAATTCCTCCACTGCCTTCTCATCCTCCGCAATCAACATCATCTTATCAGCCTACAACACCTCCCATTAAGTCCAGTTCCGAAGCACCCTACTAAGTAATAAAGGAAAAGTGACCCCTGATTCATGCAAAACTCATCACAACCTCCATCCACTCTCACCTGGGTGGGAGCACCCTCATACATTGCCACAACCACTCTGACCAACCATTCCTCAATTCCCAAGTGTTACAAACCTTGCAGGGAGATTTCTGACTGTGAGTGTCGATCAAAGGCAGTGACACTTAAACAGATGCCTTATATTTGCGAAATCTTTGCACAGTACATCACAGAATAAGGTTCTTTTATATAGTAAACAAGTGCACAGTGGAACAATTCTAACCAAATCAGAATCACTTACAAACCTACTCAAGCAAGACCAAACACTTCAGTTAAAAGAAGTGATAAATGGAAACAGCTACATTACTAGGCTGCTCTGTATGTTAAATACAAATTCTTAACTTGTGGCGATGTTCTTTGAGCATTTCTTACTCAATATGACTAAACTAAGAGTGTGATTTACAGAAGGGAGGCTGGAGTTGAGGGAAGTGCTCCACCTCTAACCTCTCTTGATATATCCCAGTAGCCACGCCTTTCTTTCCTCCACTGGCCAATCTCAACCGTACCATCATATTTATTTCCAGTAATCTCTTCAAGAGCATGGTCAAACCAGGTTATTTAGGTGGGGTTTTGCTGATACATTCTATGGGGGGGGGGGTGTTCGACTCCGACTCCTTTCTCCTCTTGCAATTCGATGCGGGTTGACCTTTATCACTGCTGGTATGTCGTGCTCCTTACTTGGTCAGCTGTGTCAACAAAGGTGGAAACTTGAGCCAGGGCTAGCCGATATAGGATGACGACATCGCAGAGTCACTTCACCTGGTTAAAACCTAAATAAGTGGGGTAGCAACCACTATGTAGACTTCGCACGGTCAGATCCCAGATTAGTGGTGCAGCAACCAGCAACACAAGGTCTCTCACTGCCCGCTTCACCACGTCCCTGGGCACTCTGTCAAATGCCTTCCCTAGATCAACAAAAATAAAGTACTCCTCTCTCTTCCTTAATATTCTTCCTGAAGCTATCAGAAAATGAATGTTGCATCAGTGACCTCTGCTTGGCATAAACATTTAACCGCATCTCATCAAAATTCACTCTTTACCTTATCATACTTTTTTAGAACTCTTTATTGCTTACATTATTTGGTCCAAAAGTTTTATGTCTCAGTAATTTCTTCTTTTCAGGGCATCACCCTTCCCCTTATAAATTTTTACAATCAAGCCCATCAGCCAGTCGTCTGGAACAACTCTCTCTCTCTCTCTCTCTCTCTCTCTCTCTCTCTCTCTCTCTGAACATATTATATATATATATATATATATATATATATATATATAGAGAGAGAGAGAGAGAGAGAGAGAGAGAGAGAGAGAGAGAGAGAGAGACAGAGAGAGAGAGAGAGAGCACAAAATTATGCAGAAACGCTATACAGACTGTAAGACATGAAAACCTTGTGGAGAAATATTTGGAGGAGAAAAAATTTGGACCACCCCATATATATATATATATATATATATATATATATATATATATATATTGTTACGGAACAGAGAAAGATAATGTACACTTTAAGTGAGAATACTAAAAATCACTACTGTCCCGTAAAGTTCCAGGTTCAAAACAAAGAGTTAGGTAAAATTACAAGTCAAAGTTTAATGCTCAAACTTACAATAAAACATTCAGGACTCATAAGGATAATGTAATGGCAAATAAACAGGTTAAATATATGGTTAACTGCAATAGCCTCTATTAACACGAAATTAGCAAGAGTAAATTTATCTAAGTCAGCCCTGATAAAATGAGATACCAGATAATACTCAGTGAATGCCAGATAAATTATTACAGATACAAACTATTATCAAAAATGACTGACATAAAACCCAACATCAATCAAAAAACCTCACTAGGCCTAAGAATTAACCTTATGCTACACAGTACAAGAAAAAATGCAATAACACTTATACTCAAATTACACACAGCTGCTAGATGTTTGGAGATTTCTAGAGCACTCACAATAATAATATCTGTACGGGGGAGGACAGAGATGTGAACAAAATGAGGAGCAGATCTAAGTGGCAATGATGCAGAGACTGAACTCATTATATAGGGGCCAGCAGAGCTTGATACAACTTGTAAGAAGGACGCGCAAATGAAGCCATGGGGACAAAGAGTTGACAATCCTGCTGTGAACTCCAGAAATGACAACTTACTCTACTATAACGGTAGAAGGGGGGAACTGAGGCAGAACACGCTCGTGATCAAACATGCAGCATACTGTGCGTTAAAATTACACAAAGGGTGATGAAATCATAGGCTATGTAACACCTCCCCACAAATAAAAAAAGAAATTTACAAAGGAAATTTCTTATTACTCTAAAACAATCTGTATCTGGCATTACAGAACATGCAAAAGTCTTTCCTGGTGTTACAAAACATGAGCTCTCCCTAGCACGTTCAGTCATAGGCACTTGCCAGTATCCCTTTAACAAATCAAACTCACTTATGTACCTAGCCTTTCCGATCTTGTCTATGCAATCTTCCACGCGAGGGAGAGGGTAAGTGTCTGTTTTGGTTATCTGATTAACACGTCTGTAGTCGATGCAAAGCCGCTGTGACCCACCTGGCTTAGGGACTAGAGTGACAGGAGAACTCCACTCGCTCTGACAGGGCTCAATCATATTGTGGTCCAACATGTAGCCAAGCTCCTTCTGGATGAGAGGAAATTTAACTGGGTTCACACGGTAAGGAGGCAATTTAATTGGCTTTGCGTCTCCAACATCGACATCATGCATCAACACAGTGGTTCTTCCTGGAGTGGCACGGAACACTTGCGGGTACACCTGCAGTAATGCCGAAAACTCCTGCCTTTCCTCGGGAGCTAGATGAGAAAGCTTAGTCTGGAGATCATTCATGATATCAAGATTCTTCCCCAAACTATCACTCAGGCTCATACTGCATGGGAGAGCTTCACTTGCAGACTCGGGTGGAGCAGCTACAGTGCAGACTGGATTATTTTCGTCCCGCCTGTGATATAACTTTAGCATGTTGATGTGACATAGTTGCTTGTTCTTTCTACGATCTGGTGTGGCGATGACATAGTTGACATCACTGAGTTTCTTCTCCACGAAATAAGGACCACTAAACTTGGCTTGAAGAGGTTGCCCATGCACCGGTAGCAGAATCAAAACCTGATCTCCTGGCTGAAAGTGGCGTAACCTGGACTTCTGCTTCATCTTCTCCTGAGCAGCTCCTAAATTCTCTCTCGCCAGCTGTAAAGCAGTGGACAGCCGTTCTTTGAACTTCATCACATACTCCAGCAGGTTGAAGTCATCTTCCTCCGACAGCCAGCATTCCTTGAGTAACTTAAGGGGTCCTCTTACTTCATGGCCAAACAGTAGTTCAAAAGGTGAGAAGCCCAGTGATTCATTTGGAGATTCTCTTGCGGCAAATACGACGAAAGGAAGACCTTTATCCCAGTCTTTCTGATGTTCCAAACAGTATTTCTTGAGCATCAATTTGAGTGTTTGATGATATCTCTCCAACGCTCCTTGGGTCTGGGGATGGTAAGCTGAAGACGTGATCTGGGTGATGCCCAACTCTTTCAGAGACTGCTTGAAAACATTTGGCATGAAATTACTTCCCCGGTCTGACTGTACCTCCTTGGGCAGACCAAACTTTGTGAAGAACCCTAGCATTTCCTTAACCACGTTCTTTGCTGAGATATTTCTAAGTGGAATGGCTTCAGGATAACGAGTAGCCATATCAATCAGGGTCAACACATAAGAAAATCCTGAAGAAGTCTTAGGAAGAGGGCCCACAATATCCACCAACACACGGGTGAAAGGCGCCTCAAAAGGAGGAATGGGAACTAGAGGTGCAACGTTTTCGGTCTGATTACACTTCCCCACAACTTGACAGGTGTGACAAGACTTACAATACCAGGAAACATCCCTGAAGATACCTGGCCAGTAGAAGTGTTTCAAAATGCGTGCCACAGTCTTCCTCACTCCAAGGTGTCCTGCCAAACTGGTATCATGAGCCACTCGAATGATATTCTGCCTACAAACACGAGGGATGACAACTTGATGTACAACCTCCCATTCACAGTCGGCTGATGCTGTTGGGGGTCTCCACTTCCTCATAAGTACTCCTGACTTTACATAATAACAAGTAGAAGCACCGGCTGACTCTTCTTCACTGTAAGTAGAGTTAGCTAGACCTTTCAACTGAGGGTCAGCAACCTGCAACTCAACCAACTCTTGACAAGACAAATTATCAACACTACGGGGTACTGCCTCATCCGGTGAGTGGTCCAAATTAGCAAGAAAAGTGTCAGCTAGGATAACATCATCATCATCATTATCCTCTAAATCACCAGTAACTTTAGACTTAGCCCTAGTGACAGCACATGCAGGGAACACATCAGGGACATCACAATCCTGGGTCGCAGCCACTGGCTCACTAGACACCTGAGGAGCTGGACACACTTGACTTCCACCAATATCATTTCCAAGTAAGAAAGTTACACCTGACATTGGGAGTGTCTCAACCAACCCAACCATAACGGAACCATTAACAAAACCAGACTCTAAATTCACTCTGCACAGAGGGACAGAGAAGTAATTATTCCCTACACCTTGTAAGATTACAGTTTCATCAGAGGAATTAACATTAGAGCCTAGAACACTGGTCAGCATAAGGGATTGGCAAGCACCTGTATCACGATATATTTTAACTGATTTCCTGTCATTACTGTCCAGAGGACTGACAAAACCATCAGACAGGAAATTAGCACATGAATTCTTGAGAGTGTCACCCACGTTACTGCTCAAAAGAGGAGCTCCATCATGAGAATTTAAGTTACCCCTCAAAGCAGGTTCAGTTAACTCAGTTAAAGAATTCTCGGAACTCTCAAGGGCTGACACTAGACCAATTGACTGAATATTTAAAGACTCCTTTTTGTTCACATCACGCTGTCTCCTGAAACATCTCTCCGTAGTATGACCAAGCTTACTACAATAAGTACATTTACTTTTCTGAAATCTAGAGGTGAAGCTGGTATTTACTTCCTGAGAAACATCATCTTTATTCTCTTTCCTGTTACCTGTACTCTGAGTAGAGGCAACGTACTTACTCTCAGCTTTCCCTTTTTCTCTAGAATATCTCTTGTGAGTGAGAACATACTCATCAGCTAAAACTGCAGCATCAGACAAATTATCTATTCTTTTCTCATCAAGATATAGGCTTACATCTTTATTAATAAACCTTTTGAAGTCCTCCAGCAAAATCATCTGCTTAAATTTGTCAAAATCAGAATCCACATTCTTAGAATTTAACCACTGCTCTAACAAATCTTCTTTAATTTTTGCATACTTAACATGGGATTGCTTATCTTGCTTGTAGGTTGTCCTAAATTTTACTCTATAAGCTTCAGGAACAAGCTCATAGGCCTTAAGAATCAAGCTCTTAACTACATCATAATTATCAGATTGATCCTGAGGCAAAGATGCATAAGTTACTTGAGCTTTACCGGTGAGAACAGTTTGAAGGAGTACTGGCCAATACTTTTTAGGCCAATTAAAACCTGTAGCTACCCTCTCAAACAACTGAAAATACTTTGTTAAATCAGATTCATTAAAAGGAGGGACAAGTTTAACATTTTTAGCCACATCAAAATCATCAGAGCTAGATGATCCAGTTCCACCTTGTTTCATGCGATACTCATGGTCTGCCTGAATCCTAGCAATTTCAACTTGTGCCTCAGCCTCCTTAGAACGTGCTTGAAATTCAGCCTCCTTAACACGAGACTCCGCCTCCTTAGCCTTAGCCTCCTGCAGGGCTAGCTGTAACTTAGCTAATTCAATCTGAGTTTGCTCATTTGGAGGAGTTACATTAAACAAGCTTTCATTAATCATGTCAACAATATGATCTTTAGAATGATGAGAGCGAACAGCAATTCCCAATTGTTGAGCAACAAGCTTAAGTTCATTCTTTGTTCTGTTTTCTACATCACACACTGTTTGCACATTTGACAAAAAATCTTTGGCTTCATCAAGTGTAGTAATAGTAGACATAATTAATAAGTAACAGTCACAAAATATCGAGCAATATCCTTATGATAATATCCTGAATATCCTGATATGAGGTCGCCAAATTTATGTTACGGAACAGAGAAAGATAATGTACACTTTAAGTGAGAATACTAAAAATCACTACTGTCCCGTAAAGTTCCAGGTTCAAAACAAAGAGTTAGGTAAAATTACAAGTCAAAGTTTAATGCTCAAACTAACAATAAAACATTCAGGACTCATAAGGATAATGTAATGGCAAATAAACAGGTTAAATATATGGTTAACTGCAATAGCCTCTATTAACACGAAATTAGCAAGAGTAAATTTATCTAAGTCAGCCCTGATAAAATGAGATACCAGATAATACTCAGTGAATGCCAAATAAATTATTACAGATACAAACTATTATAAAAAATGACTGACATAAAACCCAACATCAATCAAAACCTTATGCTACACAGTACAAGAAAAAATGCAATAACACTTATACTCAAATTACACACAGCTGCTAGATGTTTGGAGATTTCTTGAGCACTCACAATAATAATATCTGTACGGGGGAGGACAGAGATGTGAACAAAATGAGGAGCAGATCTAAGTGGCAATGATGCAGAGACTGAGCTCATTATATAGGGGCCAGCAGAGCTTGATACAACTTGTAAGAAGGACGCGCAAATGAAGCCATGGGGACAAAGAGTTGACAATCCTGCTGTGAACTCCAGAAATGACGACTTACTCTACTATAACGGTAGAAGGGGGGAACTGAGGCAGAACACGCTCGTGATCAAACATGCAGCATACTGTGCATTAAAATTACACAAAGGGTGATGAAATCATAGGCTATGTAACAATATATATATATATATATATATATATATATATATATATATATATATATATATATATATATTGTTACATAGCCTATGATTTCATCATCCCTTATATAATTCTAACTTACGATACAGTTTTGTTCATAATTGCATCATCCTTTGTATGAGCCTAATGTACAGTATGCTGCATGTTTGTTCACGATTCACCACGTGGTTTCCATAGTGATCAGGCTTGCGTGTTTTACCTCGTTCCCCCCTTTTCCCCCTTATAGTAGAGTAAGTCGTTCTTTCTGTTGTTCAGAGCAGGATTGTCAACTCTTCGTCCTCTATGCCTCCATTTGCGCGTCCTTCATACAAGTTGAATCAAGCTCTGCCGGCCCCTATATAATGAGCTCAGTCTCTGCATTAGTTGCTACTTACATCTACTCCTCATTCTGTTCACTCTCTGTCCTCCCCTGTACAGTATATTATTGTTTTTGTGAGTGCTCAGGAAGTCTCAGCCATCTAGCTGCTGTATAATTTGAGTATAAGTGTTATTACCATTTTTTTTGTACTGTATAGCCTAAGGCGTTAATTCGTGGGCCTGGTAAAGTTTTTGTGATTCGCATTGGTTCTATGCTGTCAGCCAGTATTAGTAATATTTTGTATCTGTAATAATATTATATCTTGCTTTAACTGAGCATTATCCGGTTTTCTCATTTTATCAGGGCTAACTTAGATAAATTTGCTCTTGCTAATTTCGTGTTAATAGAGGCTATTGCAGGTAACCATATATGTAAACTGTTTCGCCATTACATTATCCTTATGAGTCCTGAATGTTTAGTTGTTAGTTTAAGCATTAAACTTTAACTTGTAATTTTACCTTAGTCTTTTGTTTTGAACCTGGAACTTTCCGGGACAGTAGTGATTTTAGTATTCTCACTTGAAGTGTTCATTATCTCTCTCCGTTCCGTAACATTAATTTAGCGACCTTTTATCAGGATATTCAGGATATTATCATAAGGATATTGCTTGATATTTTGTGACTGTGATTTTTTCATAATGTCTACTATTACTACTCAAATGTGCAAACAGTGTGTGATGTAGAAAACAGAACAAAGAATGAACTTAAGCTTGTTACTCAACAATTGGGAATTGCTGTTCACTCTCATCATTCTAAAGATCAAATTGTTGGCATGATTAATAAAAGCTTGTTTAATGTAACTCCTCCAGATGAGCAAACGCAGATTGAAACAGCTAAGTTTCAGCTTGCCCTGCAGGAGGCTCATGCTAAGGAGGCTGAGTTTCAGGCACGTGCTAAGGAGTCTGAGTCTCAGGCTCGTATTCAGGAGGCACAAATTGAACTTCCTAGGATTCAGGCAGACCATGAGTATCGCATGAAACAAGGTGGAACTGGATCATTTAGCTCTGATGATTTTGATGTGGCTAAAAATGCTAAACTTGTCCCTCCTTTTAATGAATCTGATTTAACAAAGTATTTTCAGTTGTTTGAGAGGGTAGCTACAGGTTTTAATTAGCCCAAAAAGTATTGGCCAGTACTCCTTCAAACTGTTCTCACCGGTAAAGCTCAAGTAACTTATGCATCTTTGCCTCAGGATCAATCTGATAATTATGATGTAGTTAAGAGCTTGATTCTTAAGGCCCATGAGCTTGTTCTTGAAGCCTATAGAGTAAAATTTAGGACAACTTATACACACGATAAGCAATCCCATGTTGAGTATGCAAAAATCAAAGAAGATCTGTTAGAGCAGTGGTTAAATTCTAAGAATGTAAATTCTGATTTTGATAAATTTAAGGAGATGATTTTGCTGGAGGACTTCAAAAGGTTTATTAATAAAGATGTAAGCCTATATCTTGATGAGAAAAGAATAGATAATTTGTCTGATGCTGCAGTTTTAGCTGATGAATATGTTCTCACTCACAAGAGATATTCTAAAGAAAAAAGGAAAGCTGAGAGTAAGTACGTTGCCTCTACTCAGAGTACAGGTAACAGGAAAGAGAATAAAGATGATGTTTCTCAGGAAGTAAATACCAGCTTCACCTCTAGATTTCAGAAAAGTAAATGTACTTATTGTAGTAAGCTTGGTCATACTACGGAGAAATGTTTCAGGAGACAGCGTGATGTGAACAAAAAGGAGTCTTTATATATTCAGTCAATTGGTGTAGTGTCCACCCTTGAGAGTTCCCAGAATTCTTTAACCGAGTTAACTGAACCTGCTTTGAGGGGTAAGTTAAATTCTCATGATGAAGCTCCTCTTTTGAGCAGTAACGTGGGTGACACTCTCAAGAGTTCATGTGCTAATTTCCTGTCTGATGGTTTTGTCAGTCCTCTGGACAGTAATGACAGGAAATCAGTTAAAAAATATCGTGATACAGGTGCTTGCCAATCCCTTATGCTGACAAGTGTTCTAGGCTCTAATGTTAATTCCTCTGATGAAACTGTAATCTTACAAGGTGTAGGGAATAATTACTTCTCTGTCCCTCTGTGCAGAGTGAATTTAGAGTCTGGTTTTGTTAATGGTTCCGTTATGGTTGGGTTGGTTGAGACACTCCCAATGTCAGGTGTAACTTTCTTACTTGGAAATGATATTGGTGGAAGTCAAGTGTGTCCAGCTCAGTTGTCTAGTGAACCAGTGACTGCGACCCAGGATTGTGATGTCCCTGATGTGTTCTCTGCATGTGCTGTCACTAGGGCTAAGTCTAAAGTTACTGGTGACTTAGAGGATAATGATGATGATGTTATCCTTGCTGACACTTTTCTTGCTAATTTGGACCACTCACCAGATGAGGCAGTACCCCGTAGTGTTGATAATTTGTCTCGTCAAGAGTTGGTTGAGTTGCAGGTTGCTGACCCTGAGTTGAAAGGTCTAGCTAACTCTGCTTGCAGTGAGGAAGAGTCAGCCGGTGCTTCTACTTGTTATTATTTAAAGTCAGGAGTACTTATGAGGAAGTGGAGACCCCCAACAGCATCAGCCGACTGTGAATGGGAGGTTGTACATCAAGCTGTCATCCCTCGTGTTTGTAGGCAGGATATCATTAGAGTGGCTCATGATTCCAGTTTGGCAGGACACCTTGGAGTGAGGAAGACTGTGGCACACATTTTGAAACACTTTTACTGGCCAGGTATCTTCAGAGATGTTTCCTGGTATTGTAAGTCTTGTCTCACATGTCAAGTTGTGGGGAAGTGTAATCAGACCGAAAACGTTGCACCTCTAGTTCCCATTCCTCCTTTTGAGGCGCCATTCACCCGTGTGTTGGTGGATATTGTGGGCCCTCTTCCAAGGACTTCTTCAGGACTTTCTTATGTGTTGACCCTGATTGATATGGCACTCGTTATCCTGAAGCCAATCCACTTAGAAATATCTCAGCAAAGAACGTGGTTAAGGAAATGCTAGGGTTCTTCACCAAGTTTGGTCTGCCCAAGGAGGTACAATCAGACCGGGGAAGTAATTTCATGTCAAATGTTTTCAAACAGTGTCTGAAAGAGTTGGGCATCACCCAGATCATGTCTTCAGCTTACCATCCCCAGACCCAAGGAGCATTGGAGAGATATCATCAAACACTCAAATCGATGCTCAAGAAATACTGTTTGGAACATCAGAAAGATTGGGATAAAGGTCTTCCATTCATTGTATTTGCTGCAAGAGAATCTCCAAATGAATCACTGGGCTTCTCACCTTTTGAACTACTGTTTGGCCATGAAGTAAGAGGACCCCTTAAGGTACTCAAGGAATGCTGGCTGTTGGAGGAAGATGACGTCAACCTGCTGGATTATGTGATGAAGTTCAAAGAACGGCTGTCCACTGCTTTACAGCTGGCGAGAGAGAGTTTAGGAGGTGCTCAGGAGAAGATGAAGACTTGGTATGATAAGAAGTCCAGGTTATGCCACTTTCAGGCAGGAGATCAGGTTTTGATTCTGCTACCAGTGCATGGGCAACCTCTTCAAGCCAAGTTTAGTGGTCCTTATTTCGTGGAGAAGAAACTCAGTGATGTCAACTATGTCATCGCCACACCAGATCGTAGAAAGAACAAGCAACTTTGTCACTTTGAGTAACTATCTGACGTAGCTCATGAACTGGGAGTAAGTCAATTGTGATCTTGCCATTACCAGCATTCGAAATTCCTTGCATAAGTGCCCTGAAACGATCTCTAGTGTTCTCTAATTGTAGTAGAATCGTGTCAATATGTTCTGTGATGATGGAGAAGTGTTGGAAAAGTGTAATGTTTCCTTCCATTTCATTTATTTTATCTACACTCTCGAGAGCTATGTATTCTGCTTTTTTCAGATTTTTCACAATTGTCTTCATTGCTGGGTTCTGTCCTGCGATGAATTTATCTTGGTATGTTAGTACTTGAGGTATCTTATTAAATTTGTTGTTTATTTCTTTAAGGTCATCCTCTGTAGCCAATCCAAAGATGTTCCCAAGAACTGCGCCACCCAGGTCGAACAAACCGCGCTTTTGGCGAGTACGTGTGATGTTGTTCCTGTCGCTCAGTACCTCCGTTCCATAAGATGGGAGATCTTGGATCATGATGAGTATAGTTGACTTTGCCTGTTCTAGTTTCCATTTCGCTAACTTTACCATTTCATTCACTTCCTTGGTGTTATGTGCTTGTGAAACATAATTTCCTATCATGAAGTCCAGAGTTCGCATCGGCGTCGCAAGTCTGTCTAGATAAGTAGGTAATTCATACAAGTAATCTAGACTTATTTCAGTACTCATGACGTCCTTAACGATTGTAGTCGTGGCCGTTGGAGCTATGAGGCATCCTTGTCGTACTATGTGTTGGGGGTCTAAGTGCGCATATCCTCTTGCTATGTAGAGGAGAATCCATAGCATAAGTCCCTTCATCGTAACCTACCGAAAAAAAAATCTATTAATTTCCTAATATGGTCATGCTGTGGTCGATGATAGTGATGATGTGCATTACGGTTGATTGTTATTTCATTTATAGAAGAAGTTTAAATCGATATTTAATTCTCGTAAATGATGTACTGTAGATTTGATTGGAACAGTTGCACCTATGTTCGATTGTTTGGTATATGACCTTAATTTCTTTTTGTAATCATTGTTGTTTTCTTGCTTGGTTTCTTGAGGTACGTTCGCCTGTTCGGTTGTATCCGAGGCTGAATAATTATTGGATAATTCCCATGAAACTCGTTTTAAATGGTCAATATGAACTTGTTTCTCCTCGCCACTTGAAAGTGACAAAACTTTGTTTGCTTTTATGTTAATTACTCTGTATGGGCCCTCAAATTTTGGGGATAATTTATTGTCTCTCGTATGAATGACTCCGTAAACAATGTCTCCTAAGCTGATAGGTGAATCTCTTGCCTTCTTGTTAAATGCCTCCGTCATTTCTTCCTTGGACATCGTTAATTGTTTTTTGACTCTTTTGTGAATGTCCTGGAATTCACGTAAACGGAGTTTAGAGTAATCATCGTAATTGTATATGGGCATGCTGTCACCTTCTAGGAGCTCATATGGTAATTTTTTATCTGTTCCATATATAATGAAATGTGGTGTGTCACCTATGGATTTATTTATAGATCCATTAATCGAGGCTTCTACTCTGGGAATCCAATCATCCCAGCTTGCATAATTTTCACTGAGAATGTGTCGTAGCACATCTAATACTTTTTTATTTTGTCTCTCTACCAACCCATTCGATGCTGGGTGATAGGCTAAAACGTTAACTTTTTTGATGTTGTATTGTTTACATATTTCTTGTAAGATCTCAGAATTAAATTCTCCTCCATTATCACTTATTAGTACCTTTGGGGTAGTAAAGCGACATATTACATTATCTGTTATTGCCTTTGCTACTGTCTCTGCTGTCTCATCTTTAATTGGAGCTAAAATGACATAACGGGAAAAATGATCCGTTGCTACGAATAAGTATAGGTTATTATTGTATGATAATGGCATCTTGAGTAAATCAACAGCGACAACGTCCCATGGTTGATGTGGTACAGGGTAATTACCCATCGGTGCAGGTGTGATTGGGTATCCTTTGTGTTTCGCACATGATTCGCATTTGTCTATATGATTGTTTATATCTTTTCGTAATGAAGGCCAGTAATATAACAGCTGGGCTTGGTTGAATGTCTTATCCTTTCCAGGATGTCCTGCATGTGGGCTGTCGTGTATCATTCGTAATACTTGGGGTATCATGTCATTAGGTACTACCAACTGGTTAGTATTTCTTTGGCGTTTTGGTTGTTTAGAGTTAATCTTGTATAATGTATTATTGACCATTGTGAATTGTTCGAGTGGGACATGCAGTTTGGGTAATTGTATGTCATCTCGACTTTCTAACTTGTATATAACTTTAGACCATATTGGGCCAAGTCTTTGTGCCTTTGCGATATCCTCGTGGTTTGGGATATTTCCTTTGAAATCTAACGCCGCGACCTGAATTGTGTTCGGGTTCCTAGATAATGCGTCAGCTACTATGTTCATTTTACCTTGTATATAATGAATTTGTACATTGTAGTTTTCAACACTACATTTCCATCTTGCTCTCCTCCCAGAAAGGAGTTTTTCTTTAAACATACCCACCAGTGGTTTATGGTCGGTGAATAAGTGGATTTCGTAACCATATACCAAATCTCGAAACTTTTGTAATGCAAAAACCACTGCAAGTGCCTCTAAGTCTGTAGTGCAATAATTTTTCTCTGCACCTCTTGTTTGTCTGCTGGCAAATGCAATTGGTTGATTTTTTCCTCTTTTATCTTCCTGCATCAGCACAGCCCCGAATCTTTTAACTGATGCGTCTGTACAAATAAGAAATGATTTTGTGTAATCTGGATATGCTAAACAAGGTGCATTTGTTTGTTTAATTTGTAGATTGTTAAATGCCCTTTTTTGTTCTTCTTCCCATTGGAATACAGCATCTTTTTTGAGTAGTTGGAATAGAGGAAAGGCTATATGAGAGAACTGTGGTACGAATGACCTATAGTACCCAGCCAGACCTAAAAATTGTCTAACTTCGTCGGTCGTAGTGGGTTCAGGAATATCTCTCACTGCCTGTTTTTTGTCATCAGTGGTGTGAATACCATCAGAACTTAATTTGTGGCCTAAGAAATTTATTTCCTTAAAGCAAAATTTGCATTTAGAAAGTTTAATTTTTAAACCAGCATCACTAAGCTTTTGTAAGAGTAAGTCTAATTTCCTGAGATGATCCTTAATATTCTTCGTTGCGATTATAATATCGTCAAGATAAACAAATATTCCTTGTCCTAAAATTCCGGACAATACGTAATTCATAAGACCCTGGAATGTGCCTGGGGCTGTCCTTAGTCCCATTGGCATTCTTGTATATTGATATTTACGTGACTTCTTCGATACCGGAATCTGATAATAGCCGTTTAGGAGATCGATGGTCGAGAATATATTATTCTCAGGACCAATATTCTGTAGAACGTCGCTTAGCAATGGCATGGGAAAGCTGTCTGGGATTGTGTGATTATTTAGTTTACGGTAATCTACTACCGCACGCATTTCTCCATTTCGTTTGGGCACGAAGAATAATGGGGCATTCCACGGGGAGACTGAAGGCTCAATAATTCCAAGTTTTAACATTTCATCGACATACTGATTTGCAAGTGTACGTTGGGAGTGTGGAATGCGGTAAGCTGGTACGAAAATTGGTGGTGTTTCTGGGTGCACATTAATCATGTGATTAATCTAGTTAGTACACCCTAATTGCTCTCCGGGCAATGCTACGGTGTCCCTGTGTGTTTCCAGCAGGGTTAACAAATCATTTTCTTCATCAAATTCACCTGAGTGAATTAAATTCTCTTTTATTCTTTCTCTATCCGTAGATTTTATCTCACTTGTTACTCCAGCTATAACTATTTCCTTCACAGGGGCGGGACATTTTTCAATATTAACTATGCAAGTTCCCTTTTTCAACTGAACTTCCCCATTCATGTGATTAATTATGAATATCTGAGTTTGCCCTTCGTCGTTCGTATGACATAATGCGTTTTCTACTGACAATCCCTTTACTTTACATAATTCTTCTAAGACAAGAACAGTACTATTCCGTAATTTGCTCTTTATGGTAACCTTCATGTAGGAATTAGGTGGTATAACTAAATCATTAGTGAGATGGGCTGGAAAAATTGATAAATCAGTACTGTTATCTGGGTCACTAATTCTGGTGGATGGGGTTGGTGGTGGGAGTGGATCTATACACTCATCTGTTTGTGTATGTTTGTTTAAGCCTTTAATATTACCAATTCTTTTTGGCTCTCTTCTACCAATCGGTGAGGGCTCTGAAGTTATTTCTTCTATGAATTCATTGTCAAAGTCTATTTCATTCATTTGTGGGAGTATGGTTATGTTTTCAGCTCTCATGGATCTTAAGCCCAGTAACATATGAGCTTTAATTGCTAAGTTTTCAACTATATAGAAAAATGCAGAGAATGGTCTTGTAGTCTCTGTGAAACTGATATTTAATCTTATCATACCTTTCACTGTAATTTGTTGTCCATCTACCGTGTATAAATCTAAATCAGCTTCATCCAGAAAAGTTACTTTCTTTTTATTTTTAAGAATTCTATTTAGTTCTTCATGTGTTATTAAGTTCACTGGAGAGCCTGTATCTAAAAATAAGGAAACGTTTTGATCCTCACATACAGCTGGTATCAAGATACACTCATTTCCCAACATGCCTCCTATGTGAAATTTAGACTTGTTTTTCCTTACGTTTGTTCGTTTTTTGTCATGACTTGGTCTTCCCCCGATTTGAACATAGAAACAATTTTTTCTACTGTTTTGCAATCACTGGTTCAGTGCCCTTGGTATCAATGATGCCTACAGTAAGGACCAAATCCTTGTGTCTTTTGTTTGTCCTCCTTTGCTTTGATAAAGCATTCATACCTTGTGTGTCCTGGTTTTGCACAATAATGACATAGAATGGACCTATCCTTTGACTGTGACCTACGATGTGATTTCCCATAAGAAGTGTTGTTTATGGCGCGAGACCTGCTCGGGCTGCGCGAAAACTTATGAAACTGCCTGTAGCACGGCGTCTGTGATCGAGGCCTTGTCATGTTTGGTTGTTTGGTCTGCCTGCTTTCTGGTCGCGATCGATTTTGTTCTGTTTGGGGTCGGTGTAGATGTTTTCACAGCTGATACTGTCTCAGGTACCCTCATTCTACCAGAATGTGCATGTGTGTCGACCATACCTGCTTTACTGCACTGCATCTCTCCCTCGTTCATTAAGTCTAGCAAGCACATTCCTGGGGTGTACGCGATCGTCCTTGCGATCTTAAGGGTCCTATCAGGTAATTTACACAAGGCAGCTACATAACCAATGATGTCCACGACGAGGTTTGGGGACATCTTTCCATCATCTGTTATCCAATTAGAATTTTCCAAAGTAACTAACAATGTTCTTTTGATTGTGGAGACATCAGCAGTTATTTCACTGAGCACATGGTTTGTAGTGTGCTCCCTTACAAGATCTACAATTTATGTAATTCTGGAATTATACCTGGCAAGAAGTTTATACCTCCAGAAAATTTCTTCAAAAATTCAGTTTTGAATTTATCATATGTCCTAGCCCTATGGAGCTTGTCTGAGCGGAGTAAATTGCTTGCTGAACATCTTTCCTGGCTTATGCAAGATGAAAAAATAGCAATTTTCTCTTGTTCATCTAGTATGTGGCGCTTGATGAACATTTGTTCGCACTGACTGACTAATGAAATGACATCTATGCGATCTTTGTCTGTGCCAGAGAATTTTGGGGCAGTTTTATCCTCGTGATACACAAACACTTGAGATGTGTTTGTTAGATCAGCCGTATTTGTTTCTTGATTCATTTTCACTGTTTGCTCTGTTAATTCAACTTGGACGTGTTTATCGTTCTGTGAGGGAATGGTGGAATATGTACGACCGGACCGGTGAACCCTGTTAAGTATATTGGCATACGTGTGCCAGTCAGCAACAAAGTCCTCACTTGCTACGTCAGAGGGGGTTTCCCACTCATCATCTGAAACTGCCGTATTTGTTTCTTGGTCTTTAGTTTGTGGTGAGGTTTGTACAAGGGGTGGGTTGCCTTGGTGCTCTCTTAATTGTGAGTCTGTTGTTGTGGCAAATTGTGTGTCATCTGGTGTGTTGCCTTGGTGCTCTCTTAATTGTGAGTCTGTTGTTGTGGCAAATTGCGTGTCATCTGGTATTAACGTGGGTGGTGGCGAAAATATTCCTGTCATTAAGATATGGTGTTATGAAATACGCCTCTTGTTTATTTGTCCTAACAAAATAGATGAGTAAATAAGTTGAAATAAATGATAGATAGTGAGTGTATGTGTATATATGGAAATAAGTAAAAAAAAAAGTTGAATATAGCTAATTTTAGCACTGAGAAGAAATGAGTAAGTATAATTTTACCCACTTGATACAGATCGTAGAGGTGTGTCGATACAAAAGTCGATCTCGGAAGAAAAATGCAGGTTTCACTGAAGATCTCTTGATAATTCTAGTGCTGTGTTGATGGACGATATTACTCAGGAAATTCCATGGCCTGGTGCTTGTGGTGGTTAACAGCTGTCCCAGGCAAACCCCAGCATAGAACGTCGAATTTCCAACTCAACTGTGAAAATAAATGAGTATGAGTAGGAGCTATGTGAATAATGAGTAATGAGTAGTGGGTGAGAAGTGCCTGGTGTCAGTCACACGTTGCTTGGCATGGCAGACTCGCGTTGTGATGTCATCTCAGCACATGGTGACGTCGGCTTCCCACACTGGTAGCTGTGGTGAGTAAATGAGTAGCAATGAGTAACTTGAGTGAAGATGAGTAAGATGAGTTGTGAATATGGACTTAGTATTTGCTTCGTCGTCTTGACCTCTTCACTCCTGCGTCAGCGGTGGAGGTTGGGTGGATGTAGCAGAGAGAGGAGGGTGAGGTCTGGTGGTTATGAGTTATGAGTCGTGTCTCACTCTTCGTTTGTTTGTTTTGTATTTTCTTACTTGATGTATTCTTGGTCCTTTTTTCTTGTGATTTACTCGTTGTAGGATGAAGACTGCCGCTACTTGTAAGTGCGTGTAGAAGATTATACAGACGACTCGTAGAGTTGTTACTTGTAGTTGATTGTAGATGGTTGTAGTTCGTTCACTGAAGAACTGAAGTTAATCTTGTAGAGTGTTGCCTGCTTTTGTAGAAATTCACTGTTGATTCGAAGACGAGGTGCGTTCTTTTCGCTGCCACCAAATGTCATAAAAAGACTTTGTAGTTACTTGTAGAGAAGTTATATATATTAGACTTGTGGACGAGCGGTTGTTATACTTGAGTAGCTTTGTAAGTAGATAATCTTCTTTCCCATCTGTCATTCAATGACAGGAGAGGTAAAGAATAGTATGGGACTATTTTTCTTTGTCTTGGAAATATTAACAAGTCTCTCACACAGAGCGAAGTATAAAGTAGAGTCCCGCTAGCTATCTCCCTATCTCTCTCTCTCTCTCTTCCAAGTTGCTAAGCCTTCCTTCCCACTTCCTGCCGCTTCTATGGCCTCTCTCCTTCTGAGCTCTCTTTCCTAAATTCTGGTGAAACAGGAGTCGTGTCACGTGTGTTCACTGTGGTTGGAAAGTTCTAGAAGCCTGTGTGCGAGTATGTGTGTATGTGTGTGTATGGTCAACAAATCTTTGTTCACCTGGTGTATCGCTGACAAACTAACTGCATCATCTCCTGACTGGCTACTTCCTAATCTGTCATCAGCATTTGCTCAGTGTAACTTGCAAGATCATTTCCCATTCCCAGGCTCGCATAGAGCTGTCTATCTGTCTATTTATCTATCTATCTAGTATGATTTGTAAATATAATATGGACTCATAACACTATGTCATCGCCACACCAGATTGTAGAAAGAACAAGCAACTTTGTCACATCAACGTGCTAAAGTTATATCACAGGCGGGACGAAAATAACCCAGTCTGCACTGTAGCTGTTCCACCCGAGTCTGCAAGTGAAGTTCTCCCATGTAGTATGAGCCTAAGTGATAGTTTGGGGAAGAATCCTGATATCATGAATGATCTCCAGACTAAGCTTTCTCATCTAGCTCCCGAGAAAAGGCAGGAGTTTTCGGCATTACTGCAGGAGTACTGCAAGTGTTCCGTGACACTCCAGGAAGAACCACTGTTTTGATGCATAATGTCGATGTTGGAGACGCAAAGCCAATTAAACTGCCTCCTTACCATGTGAACCCAGTGAAAGTTCCTCTCATCCAGAAGAAGCTTGGCCACCTGTTGGACCACAAGATGATTGAGCCCTGTCAAAGCGAGTGGAGTTCTCCTGTCACTCTAGTCCCTAAGCCAGGTGGGTTACAGCGGCTTTGCATCGACTACAGACGTGTTAATCAGGTAACCAAAAAAGACACTCACCCTCTCCCTCGCGTAGAAGATTGCATAGACAAGATCGGAGAGGCTAGGGACATAAGTAAGTTTGATTTGTTAAAGGGATACTGGCAAGTACCTGTGACTGAACGTGCTAGGGAGATCTCATGTTTTGTAACACTAGGAAAGGCTTTTGCATGTTCTGTAATGCCATATGGTATGAAGAATGCACCAGCCACTTTTCAGAAGCTCATGAATGTTGTAACAGAGGGTTTGGCAGGATGTGTTGTTCATATTGATGATGTATTAATCTTCAGTGACAACTGGAAAGATCACCTATGCCATGTCAGTAAATTTCTTGAGCGTTTGGTTCAGGTTAATCTTGTAGCTAATTTATCAAAGTGTGAGTTTGGTCAAGCTAAAGTTCAGTACCTTGGGTACATTATTGGTGATGGACACATTGCACCACCAGGAGCTAAGGTTAAGATTATAAGTGATCTTCCCAGACGTAAAAGTAGGAAAGAGCTGCAAAGATTTTTGGGAATGGTAGGTTATTACATGAGATTTGTTCTTAACTTTTCAATTCTTGTAACACCACTTACAGACCTACTGAAAAAGGGAGTTAAATTTGTCTGGACCGATAACTGTGAATCCTCTTTCAGTAAACGTAAAGCTATCCTATTAAGTTAGCCAGTGCTCGCTACTCCAAATTTTGCTAAGCCTTTTAAGATGGCTGTTGACGCAAGAGGATGATCAGGGTATTGAACACCCTGTATCTTATTACAGTAAGAAGTTCACTCCACCTCAAAAGAACTACTCAACTATTGAGAAAGAGCTTTTGACCTTGATTTTGGGTTTACAGCATTTTTCATTTTATTTGTGTTCTGGTTTTGACCCCATAGTCATTTATACCGATCATAACCCACTGAAATTCCTTAGTAAGTTTAAAGATAAAAATCAGAGATTGACAAGATGGAGTCTACTTCTTCAGGAATATTCATTAGACATACAACATGTCAAGAGGAAAGAAAATGTTACTGCAGACTTTAGACAGATTGTTTTAGAGTAATAAGAAATTTCCTTTGTAAATTTCTTTTTCTTTGTGGGGAGGTGTTACATAGCCTATGATTTCATCATCCCTTGTATAATTCTAACTTATGATACAGTTTTGCTCATGATTGCATCATCCTTTGTATGATCCTAATGTACAGTATGCTGCATGTTTGTTCACGATTCGCCACGTGGCTTCCATAGTGATCAGGCTTGCGTGTTTTACCTCGTTCCCCCCTTTTCCCCCTTATAGTAGAGTAAGTCGTTCTTTCTGTTGTTCAGAGCAGGATTGTCAACTCTTCGTCCTCTATGCCTTCATTTGCGCGTCCTTCTTACAAGTTGAATCAAGCTCTGCTGGCCTCCTATATAATGAGCTCAGTCTCTGCATTAGTTGCTACTTACATCTACTCCTCATTCTGTTCACATCTCTGTCCTCCCCTGTACAGTATATTATTATTTTTGTGAGTGCTCAGGAAGTCTCCAGCCATCTAGCTGCTGTATAATTTGAGTATAAGTGTTATTACCATTTTTCTTGTACTGTATAGCCTAAGACGTTAATTCGTGGGCCTGGTAAAGTTTTTGTGATTCGTGTTGGTTTCATGCTGTCAGCCAGTATTAGTAATGTTTTGTATGTGTAATAATATTATATCTTGCTTTAACTGAGCATTATCCAGTTCTCTCATTTTATCAGGGCTGACTTAGATAAATTTGCTCTTGCTAATTTCGTGTTAATAGAGGCTATTGCAGTTAACCATATATGTAACCTGTTTTGCCATTACTTTATCCTTATGAGTCCTGAATGTTTAGTTGTTAGTTTGAGCATTAAACTTTAATTTGTAATTTTACCTAAGTCTTCTGTTTTGAATCTGGAACTTTGCGGGACAGTAGTGATTTTAGTATTCTCACTTGAAGTGTTCATTATCTCTCTCTGTTCCGTAACAATATATATATATATATATATATATATATATATATATATATATATATATATATATATATATACTAGCAGGGGTACCCGACTTTGCCAGATTAAAAAGGCGAACACTCTAATCCTATTTGTTCTAGATCAGTTTTTTTTCTACACCAGAAAGACCATGTACAGTCACGCGTACTAATTTCTGCTCAGGGGTTACCCCTTCCTTCCCCCCTCTACCCTGGACAGAGGGAAGGGGGGAATCGCGAACAAGTCTACCCCGCCTTCTGCCCCCAACTCCCCCACCCTCCACCTCCAGCTGCCAGTTACTGATTAGAGGCAAATTTTCTCATGTCCTGTAAACATGACTAAACTGTCGTCGCACACGCTTTCAGCGGCCAAGATTTGGACTATATTTTTTGAATAAATTATTACCGTCTTGAACTGCATTCTCAAATTGAAAATATTCACCATCATTGTAATCCAGTGTCGTCCGCTGCACAATTCCGGGTTCCAGTGCTTCCCTTTTCACTTCCCCCAGCTGTCTCTCTCTCTCTGTCTCTGTCTGTATGTCTGTCTGTCTATCTCTCTCTCTCTCTCTCTCTGAATTTACTTTTCCCACTCTTTCTTTTTAAATTTATATAACTTTCTCTTTGCTTCTCTCCCCCTCTCCCCCTTCTCTCTCGTTCTTTGTCTTAAGTCTTCCCCGCCTCTCACCCCTCCCCTCCCCCCACCTTAGGCCTGATCAGCAGCCAGTTATACCGTCACCGCTCCTTCGTATATCGTGTGCAGGCAACATTTATCACACACACTTCCCCCCTAGTGGGAACCGCCTTGTCGTGGTGGGGGGGCTTGTGTGCCCTGAGGACCTGGCGAGCTAGACTAGAGGGGGTTTCGACCCCTGCTCTGCCCCTGTTTTGGGGGGAGAGAGGGCTTCCCAGGCTAGTAAGGTCGCCAGTGAGGGGCCAGACTAAATGGTTCCCGATGTTTTAGGCTGCCAGTACGGGCTAACGGTGCCGCCCGCCAGAGGGGCCGCCTGTTGAGGTCGTCCTGTGTTGGATGGTTGGGTGTCTGGGCTGGGATGCGTTATGGGGAGAGGTCTTGCTCCGTCGTGGACAAACTTTCGGATCATGCGGGGCTACTTTTTAAAACGAGTGGCCACCATGGGGACGAGGTACCCCGTTCGCGGCGGTTGGCGCTCTCTCCTTTCGTAGTCCCGGTAGGCGGTTACCCTTGGCCCCTGGGGCCATTTACTTTCAAGATCAGTTTATGGATACTGTAAATATTTGTTCTGGTCCTCGAGGTGCGGTCGGCCAAGCCCTCGAGACGTCACCCTCTGGTCGTGATGGTTTTGTGCGGGGTGAGGCTTGTACTCCCCCTGCCGCTGCTGCTCCTGTTGAGAGATCCCAGGGATCGGCTGTTGGGGCTGGTCTCGACACGCTGTTCCTGCGAAATATTTTTGTGACCCTGTCATTCCGTGCTATTCACGCTGCATTGAGACCTTTTGGGACGGTTCTCCGTATCCGTCTCAAATATGAAGCTGACTGCCTCGCCAATAGGTGCTATGTAACTTTTACATCTGGTGTCGCTGCTCAAGCTGCTCTTGAGGCACTAGGTTCCTTGCATCTTGGTGCCAGTGACTTAGTTGCAGAGCTTATTCGGTCTCGTAATGTCCAAGATAGTGAGAGCGACTATTGTCCCAACGTTTTTGAAGATGCAGAGGGACAGGCTACCAAGGTTCGTAAGGCCCCTACTCCTTACTGGTTTGTTGCCCATTATAAGGATGGTTGCGGAAACTTTCTACATGCTGCCAGGTACCTGGAAAGGGAAATTGGTGTGCTCCCAGCGGGTAACATCAAGAAGTATGGTAAGGGTGTTTGATCCATGCTAAAGATCTGACGCAAGCAATAATGCTCCTCCATCTGCCTTGCCCTTCTGATGGTATCTTTGATTCTATCAAGCCTCATCACTCATTTAATTATAGCAAGGGTCGTATTTATAATTCGGACCTGTATGAATTTTCGGATGATGAGATCCTTAGGTTTTGCCCTGATTCCGTTCACCAAGTGGCAAAGATTGGAGGGAACAGTAATTTAATCATGCTAACATTTTATGGTTCTTTCCTCCCTGAGCGTGTTGAGATTGGTCCTCTTTCTCTCCCCGTGAGGGCTTTTGTTGATCGTCCATTGCAATGTTACTCGTGTTATGAGTTTGGCCATAGTAGGAAGAATTGTACTAACCGTCCGCGGTGTGGTCGCTGCTCTGCCCTCGACTCACACTCTACTCCCGATTGCGATTCTGAGCCTTTCTGCTTCCACTGCAGGGGGCTCACCCACCACGTTTTCGTAAGTGTCAGAAATACTGTCTTGAGCAAGATATCATTCAACTGGCTAATTCCCAGTTCATTAGTCTCGGTAGTGCCAGGCGGGAGCTTCTTTTTAGACAAAAGGGTGGTGGGGCGATGGTGTATGCCTCCTCCCTCCGCTCTGGTTCCTCTGCCTCTGTTTTGGGTTCTTGTGTTGTGGCGCCTTCCTGCTCTTCCCAACCTGTAGTTGTTTCTTCCCATTCTTGTGAGACTATTGCTCCATCAGTGACTTTTAGCAACAAGTTTTCGGTTCTGGAAAGTTCCACAGGTGAACCATCTTCGGTATCTACGGCAGTGCTCTCCACTACATCTTCGGCAGGGCCCTCTGTTGTCTCTTCTCCAGCTTCGACTCAGGCTCCTTGTATGGGTGTTCATGCTGTCGAGGTTCATGCTCCCATGGATTCTCAGCCACGGACGCCTCCCAGGGTTAAGTCTCGGACGCCTCCCAGGGCTAAGCCGCAGAGGCCTCCCAGGGTTAGGCCGAGACAGTCTCCTGCAACTGGCTCCTCCAAGGATTTTTCTCAGTCCATCCTGAAGCGTCACAGGGGATCTGTTGAGTCCCTTGACTCGGTGGGTGTCCCCCCAGGAAGGTCTCTTTGGGAACGTCCTCTGACTCTGAGTCGACTGTTACTCATTCGCGTCTTCCCAAACTGTCCTCCTCCAGGGACAGTGCTGGTCTGTCTGTATCGAGGATTCCTCCTCCTTCGGTTGTCTCAGGTGTTTCAGGGACTCGTGAGCGGGTTTCTCAGTCTCAGATTCCTGAGCCTACAGGCATGGTGGGCACCGATAAGCCTCGCCGCTTGAAAGCAATTTCTAGTCAGGTCGGCAAGGGGAAGCCTCCTTCTGAGGCTCCCCTGAAACCCCTCTCAAATTAGCAGTATTCAAGGTCCTTCAGTGGAATTGTCGTGGTTTGCGTGCATCCTGGGAGGAGCTGAGTCTCCTCCTCTCTCGTTTCTCCCCAGTGTGTGTGTGTCTCCAGGAGACAATGGTGGGAGACTCTGTTCCTCCCGCTCCTTCCGGTTATTATGCATTTTATTCCACCCCTATTTTGGGGCAAGGTCGTCGTGGTGGCTCTGCAGTTCTAATCCGCAAGGATGTACCATACTATGACGTCAACCTGCAATCTCCACTGCAGGCTGTTGCAGTCAAGTTATTTCTGAACAGGTGGTATACTCTCTGCAGTATCTATCTTCCGCCTGCTGCTGCCCTTGAGCGGGGTGATCTCGACTGCCTCGTGCGTGGTCTACCCTCTCCTTTTCTTCTTTTGGGAGATTTTAATTGTCGCCACCCTCTCTGGGGTGACTGCACAGTCAACCCTAGAGGTGTTTTATTGGCTGGTTTTATTGAGGATGTGGAGTTGGATGTTTTAAATTCTGGGGATGCGACACACTTTCATGCTCAGACTGGTACGTTTTCTGCCATTGATATTTCCCTCGTGTCTCCTAGTGCCCTCTTGGATTTTAGTTGGCAGGTCTTACCAGATTTGCATGGGAGTGATCACTTTCCAATAGTTTTAGAATCTACGGTGTCTGAACCTCGGTCCCGTCTTCCCCGGTGGCGCCTTGATAAGGCTGATTGGCGGCTGTTTACAGACCTTACATCTTCTGTTTGTCCCTTAGCTGAGTTTGGTGGCTCAGATGCAGCTGCGACATATTTTACTGATTTACTACATTCTGCTGCCCTCCAGTCCGTCCCGAGGACGTCTGGCCATTTTTCCAAACGTCCAGTCCCTTGGTGGAATGATGATTGTTCTGCTGCAGTGAGAATGAAGCGTGCCGCCTTCTCTCGTCTTCGTCGGCATCGTGGTGATCCCCAGTGTATGGATGCCTTCCGACGGGCCCGGGCTCGGGCTAGGTGGGTTTTAAGAATGCTCGGCGAATGTCGTGGAAACGCTTTGTGTCCTCGGTTAATGCTCAGACCCCGCTTACCCAGGTGTGGAACAGAGTTCGCAAGATTTCTGGTAAGTTTTCGCCTCCTTCCCCTCCCGTTTTGTCTCATGCTGGTAGGATGGTGGCTGATCCACAGGAGGTCGCTAGTGTCTTTGCGGATCATTTTGCGAGTGTTTCCAGGAAGGATCCTAATTCGCCCATGGCGCAGCATCGGCGCTGTGTGGAGTCGCAAGGGGTGGACTTTGCTTCCAATGAGGCAGAGCCATATAATGTCCCCTTCTCTCTCTCTGAGCTAAAGCTGGCTTTATCCCAATGTGGTGACTCGTCTCCAGGCCTTGACGATATCCCTTATGCCTTTTTACGCCACATGTCTGATGAGGCTTGTTCCTTTTTATTAGAGGTTTTTAATCTTATTTGGAGTACTGGTGATTTTCCCTTTTCTTGGGGTGTGGCTATAGTCCTCCCCATTCCAAAGCCTGGGAAGGACCATCAGTTGGCGACCAACTTCCGTCCCATTTCACTGACTTCATGTATCTGTAAGTTACTGGAGAAGATGGTAAATGTCAGGCTCGTGTGGTACTTGGAGAGGGGCAATTACTTGTCTCCGGTTCAGTATGGTTTCCGGAAACTGCGTTCTACAACTGATGCTCTATTGTCTTTGGAGTCCTCTATTTGTAAAGCATTTGCGAATAAGCACCACCATGTCACTGTCTTTTTTGATTTGGAGAAGGCTTATGACACGGCTTGGTGTCATGGCATTTTGCTTAGTCTGTTTGAATTTGGTCTCCGTGGCCAACTCCCCACTTTTGTGCAGAAATTTTTGTCCTGTCGTTTTTTACGTGTCCGGATTGGGGGTGCTCTGTCAGATGCTCGTCCCTGGAGGATGGTGTGCCGCAGGGGAGTATACTCAGCGTAACACTTTTTGCAGTGGCTATAAACAGTGTTATTAGTGTACTTCCTGCAGGAGTTTGGGGTAGTCTTTATGTTGATGACTTATCGATCTCCTTTTCTGCGGGGCGGATGCCATTGATTGTGAGGAAGCTGCAGCTGGCGATTAATAGGATCTCTCGGTGGGCTTCTACTCGGGGATTTCGTTTCTCGGCTTCCAAGACTGTGGCTGTTCACTTTTGCCGCCTCCGTGGTGTTCACCCTGATCCTGACTTGTATATCTATGATAGAAGAATCTCTTGTGTGGAGGAGACTCGCTTCCTGGGACTTATATTTGACAGCCGCCTGACATGGGTACCTCATCTTCGTCATGTTAAGGTGGCTTGTATGAGGACATTGTCGCTCCTTCGGGTTTTGGCTCATACTTCTTGGGGCGCCGACCGACAGACTCTCCTCCTCTTGCACCGGACTCTTATTCTTTCGAAGTTAGAGTATGGTAGCGAAGTCTACTCATCTGCTACTGAGGCTCGGCTCCAGGTGTTGGACTCTGTGCACCATGCTGGTGTTCGCTTGGCAACTGGTGCGTTCCGCTCGTCCCCAATTCCTAGCTTGTTGGTGGATGCTGGGATCCTTCCGCTGGCTTTGCGTCGCCAGTCCTCCTTATTGAGGTGCTGGTGTCGCCTACATCGTCTTCCCGAGTCTGCTTCTTGTGTGTCTGTGTCTGATGATGCACGTTCCCATCTTTATGTGTCTCGCCCGAGTTTCCCTAAGCCTTTTGGTTTTAGGGTTGCATCTGCAATGGAGTCTTTCCATTTGCCATCTCTATCTGTATGTCCCCATCGGATACCTAGGTTTGGTTACTGGCAATTCCCGCTTGTTCCTGTCTGTAATCCTGTTGTTTCAAATAGGCATTTGTTACTTGATTCGGAGTCCCATGCATTGTTCCTAGAACACTATAACATACACGCTGACTCCATCCCTGTTTTCACTGATGGGTCAAAGTCTGGTGCGGGGGTTGGGTATGCTGTTGTCTTCCCTTCCTTTTGTAGAGGTGGGTGCCTCCCCGGTGTTGCCTCTGTCTTTACGGCAGAGCTGTCTGCCATTATTTTAGCTTTCAAGTTAATTTTTACTCTTCCCATCTCGTCTTTTACCATTTTTAGCGACTCTCGCAGTGCTCTTTCTGCTCTTCAGCATTTTGGTCCTTCTTCACTTCATCCCCTTGTTTTGTCTGCCTTCGAGTGGTTTTATCTTCTCCAACGTAGGGGTTACAGTGTTGGGTTTTGCTGGGTCCCAGCGCATGTTGGTGTTCTGGGAAATGAACGGGCAGACAGGCTGGCTAAGGAGGCGTCGACCCGGGCTGCTCCTTCCCTCCCAGTTCCTTTTCGTGACCTGTACTCCTCCATTCGGGTGGCAGTTCTTGCTAGTTGGCAGGGACAGTGGGAGGCTTTGGTTGCTACGACCAAGATGGTGGAGGTAACCTCTACGACATACCGTCCGTGGACGTATGTCCATGTGCGGGGACGCCGTTCAGAGACTGCACTGGCCCGTCTTCGTACGGGTCACTCGCGTCTCACACATGGTTATCTCATGTCCCGGGGGCCACGGCCATTTTGTGATGACTGTTTGGTTCCCCTTACTGTGCGCCACATTTTAGTGGAGTGTCCCAGACTGGTGGAACTGCGTGAGCGATTTCTATTTCATTGTCGGGGTGTTCATGGTACTTATGAGATGTCGTTGATACTTGGAGAGAGGGCTCTCTCCCCGGGACATGAGGTCCTCCTGTTTGTGGAGGAGGCTGGGTTGTTGAGTAAGTTGTAGCTTCTTCTTTTCTTTTCTTTTAGTTGGCTCTTTTTAGTATTTTTATCATTCTGTGCTTCTGATTTTACCGTATTGTTTTAACGGCGCCATATGACCTGTGCTGTTGCGGCGCCTTATTTAAATCAATCAATCAATATCACACACACTTAGGTCAGATGTATGGAAAGCTAATTTTATATATATATATATATATATATATATATATATATATATATATATATATATAATTTTATTTCTGATTATGTGCCAAGTTCAAATAGAGAACACCAGACCAATATTCGTAATTTTTATTAAGAGTGACCGTTCCACTTCACATAGCTGGGTAGCTGGGCTTATAAACTGCACACACACACACACACACACACACACACACACACACACACACACCGCTCGCTGGTGCAGTGGTAACGTTCCCGCTTGCCAACTGGTGGACGGGAGTTCGCGCCTCGCTCAGGTTGCGAAAAGTTTCACTGACGAAGTGGGTGGTTACTGTCCCCCTTGAGCAAGGGGACGGGTGTGTGCGTGTTTGAAGGTCACAGCCTTGCCCTTAGATCGGACTATATGAGCTTTCAGCTCCCTTCCGGGAGGGTAAAAGCTGACGATCACGACCATCAAGAGATCCTGACCGACCCGGTGAATTACACACACACACACACACACCCACCTTTGTCATGCTGAGAAGAGTTATGTTCCTCCTGCTCCTGCTGCTGCCGCTGCTTCTGCTGTTGTTTTTGTTGTTATTGCCCCAGGCTTCCTTGAACATGGTTTCAGTGGTCTACAGGATGAAATATTCCCTTCTGCAGTTTACCATCCTCGTTTTCGCCGGGATATGGAGGGAGTTGATGGATGTTTGTATAACTGATATCGGTTAAACAGAGTGAAAGCTCGCTGGTGCAGTGGTAACGCTCTCGCTTGCCATCTGGTAGACGGGAGTTCGCTCCTCGCTCAGGTTGCGAAAAGTTTCACTGACGAAGTGGGTGGTTACTGTCCCCCTTGAGCAAGGGGACGGGTGTGTGAGTGTGTGAAGGTCACAGCCTTTCCCTTAGATCGGACTATATGAGCTCTCAGCTCCCTTCCGGGAGGGTAAAATGCTGACGATCACGACCATCAAGTGATCCTGACCGACCAGGTGAATTACACACGACTTAAATTTTGCACTGACAGCGTGGCGACTACAAATATAGTCATTCTAACAACTGGATCTGCTGGCTCCAAACCTTCCCTGTCCCAAACTCCTCATTCAGTAACCGGTTATTGAATGAGGAGTTTGACTGGGACAGGGAAGGTTTGGAGCCAGCAGATCCAGTTGTTAGAATGACTATATTTGTAGTCGCCACGCTGTCAGTGCAAAATTTAAGTCGTGTTTGTGTGTGTGTGTGTGTGTGTGTGTGTGTGTGCGTGCAGTTTATAAGCCCAGCTACCCAGCTATGTGAAGTGGAACGGTCACTCTAATAAAAATTACGAATATTGGTCTGGTGTTCTCTATTTGAAGTTGGCACATAATGAGAAATACAATTTTTTTTTTTTTTTTATGCGAGGAAGAAGGAACCAAAGGCCATGAGCCCGCAGTAACAGTTCCCTCCAAGAGAAAAACCAAATACAATAGAGAGCCAAATTCAAGATCCGATCATTTTGAGATGCCTGGACACACTAGAGAGGTGGCCTGCCGTTCTAAAGGACCCAGGTTCAAATCCCGGCCGGGGCAGGGAACAGTTTAAGGATTTGAATTTCATTAAATCAGGCTTTTCTGATCTACCAGAAGACTCGCCGACATGTCGTAAAAATACCCCCGCTAATACCAATACATCAGTCCTGTATGAGACAGCCCTAGCATGTATTCAATATGGACGAAGGGTGTTAGTGCCGAAGTGGTGACATGTAGAGGTGTATGGTATGTAGGAGGACTGCTGGGCCTTGATAGCAGGCTGTGAAGCCTATGCCCAGAGTCGGACACATAAAAAAAAAAAAAAACTGCGTTTGAAAGACTGGAGATCATAGGCAGCAGGAAATACAGATAGAGGGAGACAGTTCCAGAGCTGACCTGTTGCATAAATGAAAGACTGGGAGTAACGGTTAACTCTTGCATTAGAGAGTTGGACAGAAAAGGGATGAGAGTTTGCTGCCAGACGGGTGCTACGCGCCCGTCGTAGAGGTGGATGAATGCAAGCAGACAGTTCAGAGGAGCAGTGACCATTAAAGTATATATATATATATATATATATATATATATATATATATATATATATATATATATATATATATATATATATATATATATATATATATATATATATATATATATATATATATATATAATATATAAAATTAGCTTTCCATACATCTGACCTAAGTGTGTGTGATAAATGTTGCCTGCACACGATATACGAAGGAGCGGTGACGGTGTAACTGGCTGCTGATCAGGCCTAAGGTGGGGGGAGGGGAGGGGTGAGAGGCGGGGAAGACTTAAGACAAAGAACGAGAGAGAAGGGGGAGAGGGGGAGAGAAGCAAAGAGAAAGTTATATAAATTTAAAAAGAAAGAGTGGGAAAAGTAAATTCAGAGAGAGAGAGAGAGACAGAGAGAGAGAGAGAGAGAGAGAGAGAGAGAGAGAGAGAGCTGGGGGAAGTGAAAAGGTAAGCACTGGAACCCAGAATTGTGCAGCGGACGACACTGGATTACAATGATGGTGAATATTTTCAATTTGAGAATGCAGTTCAAGACGGTAATAATTTATTCAAAAAATATAGTCCAAATCTTGGCCGCTGAAAGCGTGTGCGACGACAGTTTAGTCATGTTTACAGGACATGAGAAAATTTGCCTCTAATCAGTAACTGGCAGCTGGAGGTGGAGGGTGGGGGAGTTGGGGGCAGAAGGCGGGGTAGACTTGTTCGCGATTCCCCCCTTCCCTCTGTCCAGGGTAGAGGGGGGAAGGAAGGGGTAACCCCTGAGCAGAAATTAGTACGCGTGACTGTACCTCTTACGCTTTTGAAGAGGGATTATAAGAGGTCTAGGAATTTTCTATTTCAGTTTTCACAGACTAACGCACAGTATTTTTGCATATCTGTTTACTGTTACCGGTGACCTCAAATGTCCTCGGAGGTGAACCTCACATAACGTATGTCTGAACTGGAGGTCATGTGAGCATTCACCCCAGAAATTGGGCTGCTATGTCCAGTCGTTCTAGCGTTTATTACCGGTGACCATGGAGGTCAACCTCACATAGCTAAGGTCATGTGAGTCTCCATGCCAAAAATTGGGCTGCAGAGGTACCTGGCGTTGCCCAGGCCAAAAAGGCAAACACTCTTCCAGTGACCTCTAATGACCCAGATCTGAATTTTGACCCACCTAAAACCATCCTTGGGTCACTCTCATACAGAATATATATGGGTCAGGGGGTCTCTAGTCTTTACTTGGGCGTGATTGAAGGACAAATGAACAAACGATGTGACTCTTTATCATATTATATACCGTAGCCACCCCTTACGGGATTATGGCGTCTGGCAATAGATAGATAGATAGAGATATATTAGGGTGCATCATCTCCCCTTGATCTTTTAATGTGTATACTATGGTTCTTATCCTAGTGTCAGTTTGTTCCAATGTACAGTCATAAGAAAAACTATCGTTACCCTTCAGAGCTATGCACTATAACACAACGACGAAGTGCTGTGGAAGGACGGGACAGGAAAGTTTGTACTGCAAACCCGTCAATGTCGGTTATGTGAGACACAAATATCAGAATGCTTGCTAGAGGTAATAATAGCTAATAAGATCGTTTGGCCTCTGTGCATAGAGATGAAAGTATAACAGAATGGTGTAGAGTCGGCAACACACATGCAGACGGGCAATGAGTATGTCCACCCATGCCAGACCTACGATAGTACGTCAGCCAAGTTAGTAAATTTCAGTGTAATAATGATATGTATTGCTTTCTAAGTGTAATAAATACTGAGTAGAAGGAAAATAATAATACGTGTTCGGTCTCATTGCTTTATTATTTTATATACCCACTCCCCGCTTCTAAAACAGCCTCTAGACGTCTGAAGCATCCATCTGAAGCATTTAACCACCCATCTAAAGCAAAGAAATGAACTCGTGCACCTCTAATAGACTATCATAAAAAAAAAAAAGATGCCTATAGATTTAATACCCTTAAAAATATTTATTTGTTGTATTCTATAGATAAAAAGTGTTGAATAGTAGGAAAATAATGAACGTGCCGAGTTTCTTTATCAATCCCCGGCAGGCCGCTCAGGGTAACGCAAGCACGTCCTATATACTTCCCCACCATATGGCTCATTCTTGCACATTATTCCAACTCTGGTAATATGATTGTGATATGGCAATCTAGATAGGGGAGGGGCGAAAAGCAACGACCCGCCCACATAGCCCAGCTAATGCTTGTTTCGCATCGAACCTTCCCGGAGGTAACGATAGTTTTTCTTATGACTGTACAAAAGGTTTGTGCAAAATTTGGTTAATATTGGTCATGATCTAAGGGGTACACCTCATACCTAAACATTTACTATACATCTGCTATTTGGGTGCCCATTAGAAAAAAAAAAGCCAATTCTTATAATTACAAACTATTATGTATATATTTATCAAATAATTTACATTAGAAACATTCATTTATCTAAATGTGTGCTGACAATCAGATAATATCATGAAATTTAAGTTGCTTGTCAAAATTATATAAACATTATCACTGTTCTTGTTTATATATGTATTTCTGCAAATTTGGTTTCAAATTTCTGTCATGCTCCAATACTTGCATCATGTTCTGATATTCTTTGTTTTTAGCAGTGTTTAGAAAGTCACTGGTAAACTTGATGCTCCTTTTTGCAGAGTTATTAACAACATTAAAGCATTTGACAGCTTTCAGGCATTTCTGATGGTCATGATTACTTGGCCAATCTGCTGGTGCCACAGAAAGAAGTGTAGAACTGAGGTTCATAAGAGAAAAGCTAAACCAGTAATCTGGCCCAACAAGGTTTGCAAGCACTGTTGTAGCAGATATATGATCTGGGAATTTTGATTTTCCAAAGCCAGATCCAAAGAGCTCCTTGGGTGCATTGAGGCCATTTTCTGGTCTGACAGACACAGATTTGTTGGCAGTATTGTCTTTCTCATTCTCAGAAACTTTAGTGCTAAACAATGACAGGAGCACCATCTCTTTGGTAAGGTACCACAAGTTTCTGAGAAATTCTTTAATTGCACTCTTTGAGATTCCTGCATGCACAGCTTGATTGGGCAATAAATTCTGGTACAATTTTATATCATAATAGGGGGCATTAGTAGCCTCACCGCAAGATATCCACCGTGGAAAACACAGGTGTGACAAAATTGACAATGTCTCTAATCTTTGTAACATGATGCTTTGCTGTTACTGTTCCTGAAGGTAAACTTTGAAGCTGTTTTTCAAACAAGCGTAATTTTATGGAATATAGCAATTTTGACATCCACCTAGCTTGGTGCATGACCCATGGACGTTTAAATAAGAATGTGTGTATTGTGTGCTCTGTTGAATTATCTCCAAGATACAACACACACAGTTCACAGATTCCAAATAACCATCTCGTTTTAGTTGGAGCTTCGTTTTGGAAATATCTAATGCAGAAGAACGGAAGTTATTGGTGATGTCACACACTTTTACACTGTATGGTGTCAGATATAGCCTTGAAAGTGGTTTATTATGTGAGAAGAGATCAGTGTTTCTGGAATCTAGAAAACAAGATTTCTAGAGATTTAGGAGCTTCAGTTTTCACATCTGTGAAAACATGTGAAATCACTATCTCACTAATACGGTGGTGAAAAATTGATCAAAGCAGAGCTTGACTAAGATTTTCTTGTACTGAATTGCATGCTGCTGATATATAGCCAGAGTTTGTTGCAATGGTGTCAAAAGCCATGTTAACTACTGTGTCTGCAACGTTCCAGTTATTCAGGACAGCTGTAAGATCACATAATAACTCCTGTTCTGCAGACTTCGGCGTGTTTGTACGCTGGAGCAACAAAGAGTTTCACCTCACGGACATTTCCAACAGAAACGGCAAGTCTTTCTTCAGAGGTTTGTGGGTTGGTGAGGGATGGTAACATTTTCGGGTCCTAGTGAAGTGTAGTATGCCTTGTGAGAAACCACTCTTCTTGAGCAGAACTTGCTATGGCCTTCCCAACTTCACGCCGAACTCGTCTGCTGTGGCATATGACAAAGACACATTTTCAGCAACACCACCTGCTTCCTGAACGATGGCTTCTGTAAAGGCAGCTTGCTCTGTAGGGGTTATATGCATTCTGCTTGCTAATGGCTCAAGTCTTAGTCGTTTCAATATGTCGTGGGGTATAAAAATACTGGTTCCTGTGCACAACCGCCTGTGAGATTCTGATGATGGTTTCTCTGGAAAGGTTTCAGCATTTTCCTCTGATCCACTTTCACTATCAGTGATACACTCGTTGGTGTTAATCGTCTGAGATGCCATCTTTGCTTCTTACTGACCTGTCCCATCTTCTATTTTCAGCTTCATTACGCAAGTATCTGCGTTAAAATTTGCGAAGTAATATTTTTTCTTGGCTTCCAAATGAGGCTTTACAATCAGTTTTCACAGACTACGGAAATTTTAGATCTCCTGCATTTGCTGGCCATACGGAAAAAGTTTTTGGAAGATTTTGTTCCATTTCTTGAACCTTCTTGAGTGTTGTTGGATTGGAATGCCTGTTTTTTGGTAAATCTCGTTGTTTTGCATTCTCATCTAAAGATTTTATAATTCTCTCTACTGCTTTTATGAGATCGTGAGAATATGTGCTTTATTACAGAACACAGATCATTTTAGCAGAACCAAGACTGATATGCTGCCTCCCAACGAGACTGCAGTTCTGGTGCTCCTTCTTGTATATACCTCATGAGGCATTGTGGCACTTGTCTACATGTTGGAAGCCTTGATCCAATAATTTCAGAGTCCATTTTAGTAATACCTGCCCTTTGCCCCCAAACAGTTGACTTTATGTGTTACTTGGGGTCTGGTGTAGTTGAGATAGATGGCTGCACATTGTCTACCATGACGGAGACTGTAGAGTATACTGGCAATCGTCTAGTGCAGCCAGAGTAGAAAGCACTTCTGTCTTCACTGTTTCCCCAAGATTGTAGTACCAGTCGAGCAGGGCAGTACTCCCAAGGTGGATGGAAAACTGATGACTGGAAGAGCTGGAGCTCCCGTTTCATGAGTCCTCGAGACTAGTTCCTGACCCTTTTTGCTAAACTTTTTCAGTGTTTCAGTAACACAGAGAGTAGGCCAGCATGCTTTCCAATACAAGTGTAGCCGCCTGTATTCTTGCAGGGGGAAACGGGATAATGAAACCCGCCTTGCAGGACTCGACTATTTATTCGGTCATACCTGGAACTGCAATTTTACCTTCAAATATGCTGTGTTATACTGGAGTTTACTTCGTATATATATATATAGATATATATATATATATATATATATATATATATATATATCACTTTAAATTCTCATCCTCATTTTCCTACATTTATAATCGGGTTATGTCGTGACATCAACCTCGTGCAGATTAATAAGTATTCTTAAAAGCAAGCAAGGGCAACTCACTTGTGGCGGGTCCATTTTTCGTCGTACAGTATCAGTATGTGGGTAGGGGTGTGAGGTACGCAACACTAGTTCCTCACAGGCGTAATATCCTCACAGAAATAGCACCTTCACAGGATGGCCGTGGAGTCGCACATCGCGCTTGAACTCCACCCTTTGAAGTCTCTCTAATAATTCCACGGGATCACTGCCACCCCGTTCTTCATTTGTCCTGGTTACCCACACACTGACCCACACTCGCCCATAGTGTCTATTCCAAGGCGTAGTGTTCATTATCTTCAAGCTATTTGATTTTGTGGTTATGCGGCTGTATGTACAGACGACGGAATAAGTTCGTTTCCTTTTCCGTGTTTGTAACACTGCTCGATGGAGAGCTACCCCCTCCTCCTCCCTTCCTCATAGTCCCACACCCCCCCAACCCCCCCTCCCCACTTTTCTCTCCTACCCCATAACCCCACCAGGTACTCTTGCTCACAGCCAGCTAGGGGTTTCTTAACTTCAAGCACCTCTCTAATGAGGTGCAGTCAAAGCTAGTATTCCGGTAGATGTCACCACCACTGGGACAAACACATTCCCCATGCTGCTTAATAAGTATATTTTTCTTTGATAAATATCTACACTGTTGCATGAAACAGTGAACCATAGTAATGTCATATACTGTAATATAAATAATGCAAATAGAACACACATATATATATAACGTAGCGTGAATTATTTATATACATAAAACTGATATTAAAATATCATTGATGGAATACGATGGCAACCCGCCATTTCAGTGGTCCTATATTATTTCATTTCTGCTACATTTAGTGCAAGTTAGGTTCTTAATACATAGTTTGTTCAGACTGTAAATTGCGCCTAGTGGGTGTCTTGAATCATTCAGTCTCTTTGTGGGCAGAAATTAAATATTGAATAAATACTGGGACTCAACATTTTGCTAACTCCCTTCACCCATGCACACCACAAGACCCGTGTTGCCACGGTTTGAGAAGGCCGTGGTGTTAACCCCTCAGACCCTCCAAAGCAATTACAGTACCTTACTTTATCTAACCTAACCAGACCACAAGTAGCCTAGACTAAATTGTATTATTTTAAGCATTAGCCCTAGTGGGTTTGTTTTGAAAAATCTCATGTGAAAAAACTTAAACACTGGACTGTCTTGTGCGCATGCGTGAAGTGAGTGAGCAAAATGTTGAGTCCCAGTATTTACTCAGCATTAAATTTCTGCCCACATAGAGACTGAATGAGTCAAGATACCTACTAGGCGTAATTTACAGTCTGATCAAACTATGTATTAAGAACCTAACTTGCACTAAATGTAGCAGAATTAAATAATATAGGACCATCATATTCCATCAATGATATTTTAATTTCCGTTTATGATAAATATAAACAATTCACGCTACGTTATATATACGTGTTCTATTTCTATTATTTATATTACAGTATATGACATTACTATATTTCACAGTTTCACACAACAGTGTACAAATTTAACTAAGAAAAATATGCTTTTTAAAGAGCGTGCAGACTCTGTTTGTCCCAATGGTAGTGACAGCTACCGGAATACTAGGCACCCCATTACGTGTAGTCCGAACAACTAATAAAGAAATCTCTATCTATCTATATACCTAGGCTGCTTCCCCCAAGGAAAGGGAGGTAGCCGACACAGGACGACACACTCGCAATTTACTCATCCATTCAAACACATTCATTCACATCTTAGCTCCAAAGGGGAGAAGGGACAGATCCTCACCGCATCACACCCTACAAGGGTCAACTGCGCAGTGCGATCAGTGATATCAGCAGCAGGGCCCGACAGCAGAGCTGGTTTACCCCTGCCACATCATAATAGACCCATCCCCTTACCCGCACCTGACCTGACTAGCTGATCAGACCAAATGCGGGAGAATATCCCCTCGGGGCTGCATCATCATTTATTCATTCACAATTTCTCTCCATTTATTTCTGTCACCACAGCCACTCTTCCTTGCTCAACAGACATCCCTCTCGCATCCAGCGCTCTCTTCACACTGTCCATCCATCCTATTCGTGGTCTCCCTCTCAGCCTTACACCTCTCACATCAGATCTAGTTATCTTTTTCACCAATCGCTCATTTTCCATTCTCTCCATATGCCCAAACCATCGCAACACCCTCTGCTCAACTCTACCAGCCATCTCCCGAACAACTCCAGTTCTCCTTCGCGCCTCATCATATCGCACTCAATCCATACGCGTCACTCCACACATACTCCTCAGACATCTCATCTCCATTACATTCAAACTTTTCCTCTCTGCTACACCCATATTCCATGTTTCAGCCCTATATAACGCAGTCGGTACCACAACACCCTCATATAGCCTTCTCTTTACATCCATTCTAAGCGAACGACATCTAAACACTTTTTTCATTTCTCCAAGCACCTTACCTACTTCATTCATTCTAAACTTCACTTCTGCATCTATTCTGCCATCCACAGCAACATGTGACCCTAAATATTTAAAACACTCTACCTCCTCAAGCAACTCACCATTCTAAACTATATTCATCCCCCTACCATCTACCAACCTTGTACACGTCACTTTACTCTTATTCTCATTTACTTTCAATTTCCTCCTATCACACACCCTTCCAAACTCCTCTACCAATTGTCTTAATCTCTCCTCTGAATCAGCCACCAGTGCCGTATCATCTGCAAACAGCAGCTGCATCAGATTCCACTCTCCACCATCAACATTCACCAAACTCAGACCTCCACCTAACACTCTTGCACTCACCTCCCTTACAACACCATCCATATAAATATTAAACAACCAAGGCAACATCACACATCCCTGTCGCAGCCACACTCTCATGGGAAACCAATCACTCACAGCATTTCCCACTCTTAGACACGCTCTACTATTTACATAAAAACTTTTCACCCATTTTAGTAACCTTCCATCAAGTCCATACAATCTTAAAACAGTCCACAAAGCCTCCCTATCAATTCTATCATAAGCTTTCTCTAAATCCATGAATGCCCAAAACACATCCTTGCCTTTCACTAAATACTTTTCACACACTTGTCTCACAGCGAACACCTGATCCAAGCATCCCCTCCCTCTCCTAAAGCCACACTGCTCATCACCAATCACTCCCTCTGTACCCTCTCTAACTCTCATAATTAACACTCTACCATACACCTTACCTACAACACTCAACAGACTTATACCCCTAAAGTTAGTACATTCATATTTATCACCCTTACATTTATACAACAGGACCACACAGGCACTTGCTCAGTCAATTGGCACACATACCTTTCACAAAGCACACATTCAACAATCTTACTAACCAGTCAACAATAGCCACTCCACCACCCTTCAGGCATTCCACAGCACACCCAACAATATATGCATTTTTCCCTGTTTTCATCTCCTTTACTGCCTTCTTCACTTCCTCCTTCATGATCAAAGAATCATTCAACTCTCCCAACACATTTATTCCTTGCACCCTTCCATCCGCCACAATCTCAGCCACCCTTTCCTCCTCTACATTTAACAATCTTTCAAAATACTCAGCCCATCTCTTCCTTACTGCATCCATCTCAATTAACATCCTTCCATCCTCTGCTTTTACTCGCTCTTCCTTCCCAGACTCTACCTTTTGCACCCTTTTCACCTCCTTCCAGAACATTTTCTTATTCTGTTGAAAATTCTCAGTCAACTGCCTACCCCACCTTTCATCTGCTGCCACTTCAGCATCACGCACAGCCCTTCTCGCCCTATTCCTCTTTTCCTTATACATCTCATATGACTCCTCATCCTTCCTCTGCAGCCACACTTCATATGCACGTCTCTTCTCAGCCACAGCCATACTTACTTCCTCGCACCACCATTCACTTCCTTTTCTTACACCACCACCCACACATCTCACACCACACACCTCTTCTGCATGCCCCACCACAGCAGTCTTAAACAACTGCCATTCCTCCTCCACACTGCCATTTTCCTGATCTTTCACTGCATTCCACTCATCTTTCAATTTCTCCTGATACTCTATCATTTTCTCTCTTTTATCCAACTCACTTTCAAAACCTCCCTGCCACACCTAACCCTCCTAGCTCTCACCCATCTCTTACCTACTGTTAACTTTCCCTCCACCAGGTAGTGGTCAGACATACCTCCACCCTCCCCTCTCAGAACTCTCACATCCAACAATCTTCGTATTACATTCCTAGACACAACCACATAGTATCCACAACCATTCCACCCTCCTGTCTCACCCATGTATACTTGTAAATATCTTGCTTCTCGAACAGGGTATTTCCAATCACCATCTCTCGCTCAACACACATCGCTATCATTCGTTCCCCATTTTCATTTCTTCCAGGCACACCATGCATACCAACTACACCTTCAACTGCTATATTTCCCACTCTAGCAATCAGATTTCCCATCATTACCACATTCACATTCGCTCCAAAACTCTGCAGACACTCAACATCATTCCAGAAAGACTCCCTGACTTCTTCATCCTTTTCACTACCAGGCCCATATGCACTCACAAACACCCACAACTCACGTTCAAATTTCGCTTTCACCCACATCAGTCTCGATGACACTTCCTTCCATTCAATCACACACTGCTGTACTTCCGGACTCACTAACAAGGCCACACCTTCTCTTGCCCTTCCTCTATCAACACCTGACAATCTTCCATTCACATTTCCAAACATAGACTCACCCTTCCCTTTCATCTTTGTATCACTCAAAGCTAACACATCCAACTTTCTTCTCACAAACATTCTTCCAATCTCCTCCCTTTAAGCTTCAATCGTACTACATCCACGCACATTCATAGACCCAATCTTCAGGGTACGGAAATAACTCAATCCCCCATTCCTTTCTCTGGCCTGTCTCTTTTTAGGAGCTAAAAAACGGAGGAGGGGATCTCTAGTCTCTTCACCCTGCCCCTTTTAGTCGCCTTTTACGACACGCAGGGAATGCGGTGGCAGTATTCTTCCTAACACAACGTGGCCGCAGAGTAGTAGTACCACCCCATAGTGCGGCCAGATTGTGTCCACCCCCGCCACAGGGGGGGGGAAAGGTTTACCACACTGTGTGTGTGTGTGTGTGTGTGTGTGTGTGTGTGTGTGTGTGAGAGAGAGAGAGAGAGAGAGAGAGAGAGAGAGAGAGAGAGAGAGAGAGAGAGAGAGAGAGAGAGAAATCTGCTGTGATTAAATGTTGCGATAGTAGACACCTCTTTTACACACACACACACACACACACACACACACACACACACACATACAGAGAGAGAGAGAGAGAGAGAGAGAGAGAGAAAATCTGTTGTGGTTAAATGTTGCAGTAGTAGACACCTCTTTTACACACACACACACACACACACACACACACACACACACACACACACACACACACACACGCACTCACACTCACACACACACACACATACAGAGAGAGAGAGAGAGAGAGAGAGAGAGAGAGAAAATCTGTTGTGATTAAATGTTGCGGTAGTAGACACCTCTTTTACACACACACACACACAAACACACACACACACACACACACAGAGTAAGAGGAGTTACATGGAAAAGTTAGGATCTTAATGAATATGCAGCCAATACCGTGGAGATACTTCTTGTTTGCCTGGGAATGCATATCCAGTTCACATTTACTCTAGTGTAAGATCCTGCCGATGAATCCCTTAAACTTCTCTACTGTAGTGTTAACAACGTCCATGTTGAGTCAGTTCCATGTGGAGCAGATCATGCACGTGAAAAAGTTTTCACGTAATTCTGTTGGTAAATTTTCTCATTTACGGCTTCCAGCCATGGTTGTGTACCGAGTCCTAGTAAGTAACTTTCTATGTAATGATTGTGAAACCCATTCAGATTTGAAACACTAACTGACCTCGTAGTCTATGAGTTTCTACTAAAAAAGTCCCACAGTCCTCAGGCGAACCTGACACCTTAGTCTCCTGAACTCTTCTTAAGTCGACGTATGTCTTTTTCAAGCGACCAAAATTCCATAGCGACTCAGGAAGTGGCCGTATTAAGGAGACATAGACTGTGAGAACAATCTCTTTATTCCCAGGGAGAGAGAGAGAGAGAGAGAGAGAGAGAGAGAGAGAGAGAGAGAGAGAGAGAGAGACTGACTTGGAATGGTAAGAACAATCAGGAGAAATACTGAGAAGAAAAGTGAGAGGAGAAACTGAAGCAGAGAAGAGGAAAACACGCAGGTGAAAAAATGGAACAGTGTTATAGAAGTGACACAGGGATGGAAGCGCGCGCGCACGCGCACACACACACACACACACACACACACACACACACACACACACACAGACAAACTTTCTGAACATTTGTCGACCTATCTGTCTGTGCCTGTCTGTGTACTGCTCCTCCCCCCCCCATCTCTCTCTCTGGATCCTTTGTCTCATCCCCAGTTTCCTTTTCCCACCTTCCTCTTTCTTTAGAGCTATCTGCTCAGTCCCTACCTTCCTCCCTCTCGCCTTTCCTTCGTCTCTCTCCCCCTCAGTCACTCCCTCCTTACCTCACTCTTTTCTTCCTCCCTGTGTCACAACTTTGTCTTACTTTTTTCATTTGTCATGTGTTGCCTTTTTTTCTCCATTACTCTCTCCGTATTTCTTTACTTGTACTAAATCCATTTCCTTCACTGTTTTCTTTCCCCATTAATAACTGCATGCTCCTTTTTCTCTCACCTCTCTCCGTCTCTCCCTGTCACCCGAAATCTCCTCTTTCAATCCGCTCTTCCCACTGTCTTTCCCTCCCTTCCTCCCTCCCTCTCCCTCCCCTTGTCTTTCCTTCTTAACATCCCCCTCCCCTTTCTTGCCCTAAAAATTAACCTATTTTCTTCCCACCCGTAATCTCTACTTTCTCTCCGCAAATTTCTCTAATTTCTCTATTTCTCTCCCTCCCTTTTCACTTGAATGTCATTCTCAATGCTTTCGTCTTAGTTCTTTCCCTGCGTCCTTGCCATAATAACGCACTTTCTTCCTCCTCCCCATTACCTTGCCTCCTTTTCTAATTTTTCTCATATCGTTCTCAGTATTCCGTTCCGTAGCTCGCTTTCCCACTTTCTCCTTTTTTTATCCATATTTCTATGTTTGCTCCATTCCAATTTTCTCTCAGCTCTCCCCTTTTTTCTCTGCTTCCTGTCTCCCAGCCTTCCAATTCACATCACCCTTTTCTCTTTTCCTTTCACACTGCTTGAATTTCATTTCACCTCACCGTCTCTTCTTCTCACCCTTTGTCTCTTAACTCTCGTTGTTCTCTCCTTGCCTCTCCCCTTTTTATTTTCTCTGTAACTGCCCTCTCATTTCTCATTATTCCACTCGCTCTTCCTCTCGGCCTGTCGCTCCCTGTCTTTTAACTCTCTGTCTCTGTCTCTGTCTCTCTCTCAGTGCAATAAATTATCCCTTTGTTTATGTATATACTGTACTATTTTTTTATTAGTTGTTCGGACTATACGTAATTAGAGAGGTGCTTGAAGTACAGAAACCCCTAGCTGGCTGTGAGCGAGAGCATGGAGGGTACCGGATGGAGTTATGGGGTCGGAGAGAAAAGTAGGGGGGGTTGGGTGGGAGTGTGGTACTATGAGGAAGGGAGGAGGAGAGGGTAGCTCTCCATCGAGCAGTGTTACAAACGTCTTAGTCCACAGAAAAGGAAACGAACTTATTCCGACGTCTGTACATAAACACTGTGTAAGCACCCTTCTGTCTGTCTGTATGTCTGTCTCTGTCTCTGTCTGTCTGTCTGTCTGTCTCTCTCTCTCTCTCTCTCTCTCTCTACAGCGTTAGGTGCGGTAAGACTCCCCCTGTTGGTTGGTCACGACCAAATTCAGAATACCATATACCCTTTCACTCGGTGCTCCCTTCCAGCAGACACAGCTTGTTTGCAGGGCAGAATAGGGTTCTGCGTGCAGATGTCCTGACCTTTGCCTGGCTAGGCCAGTTGGGTGTAACCATCGCGAATGCTTCCCAGTGCAAACCTTTATGTCACACCAAACTGAGGCCCGTCACTCAGCTGCCAAGTGGGTATCTTTCAAGCAAACATAACAGTATTTGAGCCATCTGACCGTGGCCCTCCTTTTTTTCCACTCTCATGGCACGGAACTTCTTGCATCCTACCAGTGTGTGCAGCCCCCCACACAGCCGACACATGTCTCTCTCACTTGCAGGATCGTCATCACCAATGGTGGCCAAGCCAATCACATGCCCATCCGGATTCCTTCTAGCACCAACCTCAGTGGCTTGCTTGGTAGACGCGCCCCTTTCCTCGGTTCTCCTCCTCACACACACTCCGTCCACCTCCTCCAGGATAAAGGTTTTCAACCATTTAATGCCAAGATAATACCCGTATCGTTTGTTGTGGGCAAAAGTTTCGTCCTCATACAGCATGTGCCCTCACAGGTAACTGATGCGACAGTGTGTCCATTGAGCGAACGTTGTCCAACTCCTGCAATCTCCCGATGGCCCCCAGACTCAAAATACATGAACCTAATTCATGGGCGAATTTTCTAAGGCCATCCTCATCCTCACCTTTGATCGTGTGCCCATCAAGTATTCCTTCCACAATCTCTTGGACATACAAGAGTCTGTCTCCGTATCTGTCCTCCAATATGGCCATTGCCTTCTTGTAACCCCCTCATGGGTCCGAATAGTTGCATGTTTGTAGCTTGTTCCTGACAGGCCCTGCATATGCTTGCATGAGTGTCTGCAGCTTATATTCTTCTGGGACTGCGGCCCTCCCGGTGTGCTGTTCGAATGCATGGATGAACTCGCAGTACTCTCGCCTATTTCCTTTGAAGGTTGGTAGTTGGGTCTGTGGTAACGTCATGGTGGCAATCAATTCCTTCAAGCCAGAAGCTATCACCTCGATGCCCACAGGGGTAACGTGTGTCAGCTCTTCCGTTCCTGATCTAGTCGGTTTCAGATTTTCTGACCTCTGCCTCTCTGGCTTTTGCCCGCTAACTGGTGACTCTTCTTGATGTAAAGTAGTGGCCTCTTGTGTCAGTTCTTGCTCTCCCCGCTGGAGTTCCCTAATCTCCCACACTTGTTTTGTCTCCTGTGCCATCACTATATCTTGGCCTCTTTGCCAGTCCTTCCTGTACCACTACTGTCTCTGGCTGTACCTGCGACTGTACCTGCGACCTCAAGCTCATCTCGTTCCTCCCTTCCATTCCCATAATGCTCTTCAACTGCATCAGGCGATCATGGACCACATTGTTCTGTTCTTGCAGAGTTTGCAAAGCCGGTATGAGGACTCTCATGTATATGTTCTCACATGCCTTAGCCTGTCTGCCTTCAACTGCTGGCCATTTCTCTAAGCATTCTTGAAGACCTGATTCGGCCCTCTCCTCCTCTCTTTGTTCCATCATCGTCTCCACTACATTCATCTCATACTCCTCTCCCTCCGCTGCTTCTCTGGCTTCCTCGACTATCCTTTGAGCTGTTCCATGGGCTATGTTCTGCCTGTTCTTTTCCCTCTGGGTTGTCCATGCTGATATGTTCCACCTGGTATGTTCTGTAGGTAGGATCCACCTGGTACGTTATAGGTTAGGTTCCGCCTGGTACATTATATGTTAGGCTCTGCCTGGTATGTTATAGGTTAGGCTTTGCCTGGTATGTTATAGGTTAGGTTTCGCCTGGTATGTTATAGGGTGGGTTCCGCCTGGTATGTTATAGGGTGGATTCCGCCCAGTATATTATAGGTTGGGTTCCGCCCAGTATGATACAGGCTAGGTTCTGCCTGGCATGCTATAAGTTGGGATCCACTCGGTATGTTATAGGTTGGGTTCCGCCTGGTATGTTATGGGTTAGGTTCTGCCGAGTATGTTATAGGTTAGGGTCTGCCTGGTATGTTATTGGTTAGGTTCTGCCTGGTATCTTCTGTAGGTCAGGATCCACCTTTTTTTTTTCTCTTTCTCTCTCTCTCTTGTCAAACTTTATCTCTTAGTCACGCATGCTCGTTCACACAGTGTTTATCCCATCATACATCCAAGCAACCAGCCAGCGAGCACTCAGCTTAGCCTTTAAAGTATAGTAGCACACCAGAACCTTCTCTATAGCACCTAACAGTCAAGTATCAACACAACTCTTAATATCAAAGGTACACTAATTAGTTTTAATTTATTACTTTATAACATATAAACAATGTCACAGTGTCGATGCCAACTTTCGTGAATATTACACTCACATTTAATGTCAGAATTATTTAACATTGTCTGGCACAGGCAATAAACTCCTATCCCAGTATGTACACTAACGTTATATTTTCTTCACAATGAACCAGACGCAGCATAACAGCTCCCGGCTTTCAATCACCTGAGTAAAGTTGTTTGTCAACACTCACAGTCCTGTGGAGTCTGCCCATTCCCAACCCAAGATGTCCTGAGTGGCGATGTCGCCGATCGTAGGAAGGTCGCCTCCACAGACTTTAGCACCACTCAGCGCTGCTGTCGGGTTGTGATCAGGTGAGCTCAGCGATGTGGCCCGCTTCCCCCACCAGCGGACCCCAAGTATGACTGTAGCTGTCTGTACTCTTGGAAGGGGAAACGGGGTAATGAAACCCACCTTGCAGGACTCGACTGTTTATTCGGTCACACCTGGAATTGCAATTTTACCTTCAATATGCTATGTTATACCGCAGTTTACTTCATATTTTTTTTTTATGTGTCCAACTCTGGGCATAGGCTTCACAGCCTGCTCCCAAGGTCCAGTAGTCCTCCTACATACCATACACCTCTACATGTCATCACTTCGGCGATAATGCCCACCGTCCATATTGAATACATGCTAGGGCTGTCTCATACAGGACTGGTGTATTGGTATTAGTGGGGGTATTTTTACGACATGTCGGCGGGTCTTCTCGTAGGTTGGTAAAGTCTGCTTTACATGAAATTCAAATCCTTGAACTGTTCCCTGCCCCAGCAGGGATTTGACTGCAAGCCACCTCTCTACCGATCGAGCCACCGCCTCCACCATACATATATCACTTTAAATTTTCATCCTCATTTTCTTACATTTATAATCGGGTTCCGTCGTGGCATCAACCACGTGCAGATTAATAAGTATTCCTAAAAGCAAGCAAGGGCAACTCACTTGTGGTGGGTCCATTTTTTGTAGTACAGTATCAGTATTTGGGTAGGGGTGTGAGGTACGCAACACTACTGTAGTCCCTCATGGGCGTAATATCCTCACAGAAATAGCAACTTCACAGGATGATCGTGGAGTCTCTCATCATGCTTGAACTCCACCCTTTGGAGTCTCTGTCTAGTAATTCCACAGGATCACTGCCACCCCGTCCTTCACTTGTCCTGGTTACCCACACACTGACCGACACTCGCCCATAGTGTCAATTCCAAGGCGTAGTGTTCATTATCATCAAGCTATTGGATTTTATGCCTAAGCGGCTGTATGTACATAAACACTGTGTTAGCACCCTTCTGCCTCTCTCTCTCTCCTACACTCTCTCTCCCTCCCTCCCTCCCTCCCTCTCTCTCTCTCTCTCTCTCTCTCTCTCTCTCTCTCTTTACCGCGTTAGATGCGGTATGAACAAGTTTCTCTATCAACACCAGACTACATGGTACATTACACATTACACTTCCTTTTCAAAATTAAAACAAAAATGATGGCATCTAATAACCAAGCCTCGGAGTCCCCCGGGGAGGGGACCATAAATGCCCCCGCCATCTGCCCCTTTCCCGGTGACAACACAACAAAGCTGTCTGGAACCACTGTCTGACCCACTTCTTCATTTCTGCAACATTCGCAGCCTTTCCTCTAACTTTCCTTACATTGAGCACCACCTCTCCTCCCTCGCCTTTTTTAAACTGAGGCTCAGCTGTCTGAGGCAACTAATAGCAAAACCTTTTCTGTATCCTCCTAATTTTTCTATATTCATTTCAAAGCCAAAGGTGGCTGTTGTGTATGTGTATGCAATGACTTATCTTGCTCTTGTGTTCCTGAACTTGATTCTTCTGAATTCTCTGCTCTGGCTTCAACTTTCCTGTCATTCTCAGACTAAATATATGTGTTGTTTACTTATCCCCAAATTCTACTGATTATGAAAAATTCTTTGACTATCTTACGTCTACGATGGAACACATCCTGTCCGTTTCTCTTTTCTCTGAAATCTCCATTCTATGAGATTTCAATGCTCACCACCACCTTTGGTTCTCCTTTCCTTTCACTGATCCACTTGGTGAACAAGCCTACAGTTTTTCTATCCTTCATGACCTAGTGCAGCTCGTACAACACCCTGACGGCCTTGGAGAGAGTTCCAACATACTTGACCTCTTCCTTACAACTAATCCTTCTGCTTTCGCTGTTAATCTATCTTCTCTATCTTCTCTGTTGGGCTCCTCCGATCACAGCTTTATTACCTTAACCTGTCTTACCGCTCAAGTACGGCATGTGGACCCTCCAAAGAAATGTCGGTTGTAGCACTTTGGAGCTGCTGACTGAGAGGCCCTCAGGCATTACTTCTTTGATTTTCCCTGAAATGATTATTGCTTCCATGGCCGGGAGCCATCTGAGTGTACCACGCACATTACGGAGGTTATTCTCTCGGGCATTGAAGCATACATTCTTTTCTCATATCTTTTGACTAATGCAAAAAAGCCTTTGTTTAATCACGCTTGTTCTAATGCTGTCCACAACAAGGAGAAAGCCTATAAAAGATGCTGGAGCCAACCATACCTGAATCACATATTTTTTATGTTTCTGCCCAGAATCGTGCTGTCTGTTTTTTGCTCTGCTAACAATAATTTCATCCGTAATGAATGCTCTCAATTCTCCAACTCGGACTCTTCCCACTCCTTCTGGCACCTTGCCAAAACCTTTCTAACAACTTTACCTCATCATCCTTCCCTCCTCTTTTCAGCTCTGATGGCTCTGTAGCTATTTCTTCTACTGGTAAAGCAGATTTCTTTGCTCAGACTTCTCCTCCAGTTCCACCTTAGATGATTCTTCCCCCCTCTGACTTCCTCATGGCAGACATGAAAATGTCTTCAGCTGATGTATTTTCTGCCACCACTGGCCTCAATACTAACAAGGCATATGGATCTGATGGGGTCCCTCCTGTTGTCCTCAAGAACTGTGCTTCTGTGCTTACACACTGCCTAGGTAAGCTCTTTCGCCTTTGACTTTCAACTTGCACAGTACCTTTCCTTTTTGCTGGAATTTTCCTCTCATTCAGCCAGTCCCAAAGAAGGGTGACCATTCCCAACCCTCTAATTATCGCCCAGTTGCTTTAACATTCTCTGTCTCAAATGTTTTCGAGTCTTATTCTTAACAGAAAAATTTTAAAGCATCTTTCCTATCACAACCTTCTTTCTGATCACCAGTATGGGTTCCATCAGGGACACTCCACTGGTGATCTTCTCACCTCCCTTTCAGACTCCTGGTCATCCTCCTTTCGTGACTTTGGCGAAAGCATTGCCATTGCACTTGACATCTCTAAAGCTTTTGATCGAGTCTGGTATAAATCTTTAATTTCCAACCTGCCCTCTTACGGTTTCTATCCTTCTATCTGTGCCTTCATCGCTAGCTTCCTTTCTGGTCGTTCTATAGCTGCTGTAGTAGACGGCCACCTTTCATCTCCTAGATCTATCAATAGAGGTGTTCCTCAGGGCTCTGTCCTATCACCAACTCTCTTCCTTTTATTCATCAGTGACCTTCTAAGCTGTACATCTAATCCTTTCCACTCATACACTGATGATTCTACCCTTCACCTTTCCATTCGGTTCCCGCAGCGTCCATTTCAACAGTTACTTCAACAAACAAGGGATGAGGCTATGGCACACATAATGTCTATGGCTCGTATCTCTGACTGGGGTAAAAGTAATCTTGTTATTTTTAATGCATCAGAGACTCATTTCTTACACCTGTCAACCCGACAAAATCTTCCACAGGAGTACCCACTAATGTTTAATAATAACAAGCTCGATCCTGCATCGTCCTTCAGCATACTTGGGGTTTCATTATCTGGGGATTTATCTTGGAAAGATCATATTATATCTGTTGTAAAATCTGCTTCCAAGAGATTAGGTGTGCTAAGCCGACTCCGTGCCTTTTTTACTCCTGTACAGTTGTTTGACTTTATATATGGGTTTTATCCACCCCTGTGTAAAGTACAACTCTCATGTGTGGGGCGGCTCCCCATATACAGTTTGTATCAATAAGGTGGAGTCAAAAGTTTTTCATCTCATTAATTCTCCTCCTCTTACTGGCTTCCTTCAACCTCTGTCACTTCGCCGCACTGTTGCATCTTTATACTTTTTCTATCGCTACTTCAATGGTCACCTCCTCTGAACTGTCTGCTAGCATCCCTCAACCTCTACTACGGGCGCGTAGCACACATCTAGCAACAAACTCTCATCCCTTTTCTGGCCAACTCTCTAATGCAAGAGTTAACTGTTACTTCCAGTCCTTCATTTATGGAACAGGTCATCTCTGGAACTGTCTCCCTTCGTCTGTATTTCCTACTTCTTATGGACCCCAGTCTTTCAAACGCAGTGTGTGCATGCATCTCGAAATGAACGGATCTTGACTGGCTGTCTTTTGAATTTTTTTTTTCTTGGAAGGAACAGTTTGCAGGCTCCTGGCCTTTGGCTCCTTCTTCCTTGCATTAAAAAGAAAAAAAAAAAAACTGCTAGATTAATTTAGCCAGAAGAGTATTTCAGCAACAAACTTTTCTTTAACAAAGCAACAACATTCTTTCTACTGGGACTCCTCAGTAAAGATTTTACACAACAGTAACAAGAATTTCTGCTTGGATGTAAAAAATAAGCAACAGGCAAAAGCTGTGGAAAACGAGTGAATATTAACAAAACTGTAACTCTCAATGTGTTGTCGGTGGACCCCTTGTATTACTCAGTCAGGACGAAATGTGTTGGGAGGCGCTAAATCGAACGAAGAATGTGGAAGTGAACGCTAACTTACGTGAACACATTGATGAAAGATTATTTTTTCTAATTAGCAAACATTTTCGCTCCATTTCGTCCCTCAGAACTGTGAAACCCATTCGGGTGTGGAGTAGAACTCGGTGAAGCACGAGAAAGGAGCTTGAGTTTTTTCGCGTGGTGATATGACATGTCGCCTTATGCTGAGCGCGTTAGAACAAAAACGTGTTAATCGCGTATTACTCAAGGACTGAGGATATCTATCTATCTATCTATCTATCTGTATATCTACCTATCTATCTATTTCTCTGTCTATCTATCTATCTATCTTTTTATCTGTCTATATATATATCATTGCAATTTCACTGCTGAATAAACGCCTCCCCCAACGTTCCCCAAGAATTCCATAACTAAGCCAGTCTGTTAAATTTTGACTGCAGACTCCTCTATCATCTCTCCACCTCCTGTCTGGTCATTTCTCCTGTGCTTTGAGTCCAGTCAGTCAGTCTTACTTCATCGGTCATCCTTTATTCTTTGCTTCATGACCTACCCACCTCCATTTATATTCTTTTGTAACTTTTATAGTATCTTTGGTCTGCTTTCTCACCCATGTTGATCTGTTGATATCTTCCTGTCTCTCAAAGATATTCTCAACACTGACCGTACGTCATAGTTAGGATTAAACATATGTTATACTCGTAATCGGAAATTTCATTTCATGCAGAGTGGTAAGCTATTTTTAATGATATCTCTATGTTTACTCAAAGTTTTCCAACCAATTGTAATGCGTCTTTTTATTTTACTATCATGGTCTTTCGTTAGTTTTAGTATTTCCCACAAGAAATTGTACTCCTCTACTTCTTCAAGAATTTCTTCGTTTATTGCTGTATTTGGATTAAACAATAATTTTACTCCGGTTCCTCTTTAGCCATGCTTTGAGACTTTCACTGTTTAGGTTATTCAACATTTCTTGCAATGTCTCTCCTGTTCCTGAGATTAGGACAAAGTCATCTGCAAATCTTAAATGGTTTAAGTATTCTCCATCTATGTTTACTCCTTTGTTCTCCCATTCTAGCTTTCTCAAAATACTTTCAAGGTATGCTGTTATAATTTTGGTGAAACTGTATCTCCCTGACGCACGCTCTTCTCAATCTTAATTTTTTCGTAGTCTGTACAGTATGTAACTTCACTGTAGCAGTTCCCTCTTTGTATATGTTTTTGAGTAGTTTTACAGTGTTCTCATTTACTCCCTGTTCCTACAATGAATTAATAATTGATATGTGCTCCACTGAGGAGAAAGCCTTTTCGTAATCAACAAAACCTAAGCACAGCGGTTAATTACGAGTATATTCTGTAGTTTTCTCAATCAGCTGATTCATTTTGTTTTGACGATCAGTAGTCAAATAAAAGCTTCAGAATCCTGCCTGCTTACGAGATTGGTTTTCATCCGAATTTGTTGCCATTCTGTTTGTAAGGACTTTAGTGAATAATTTTTAAGCAACTGGTAATAAGCCTTTACGTCGGTAGTTACTGATATCATCTGAGTCGCCTTTCTTGTGAAGGAAAATAACTGTTGCATTACAGCATGTGTTGGAAATTTACTTTTTACCTTTGCCAAGAAGGTTATGTTTTACCCCGCGTTGGTTAGTTTGTCTGCTTGTCTGTCTGTTAGTAGGATTACTCAAAAATTATTAACGGATTTTGATTAAATTTTGTGGAAGGGCGGTCCATGGACCAGGGAAGAAATTATTAAATTTTGGGTCGGATCCCGATCCAGATCCGGAGAGTCCCGCATAATATCTCCAAAATTTTTGTATGAATTTAAATGAAATTTTGTGGAAACGTGAGCCATGGACCGAGAAATAACTGATTAAAGTTGAGGGCGGATCCGGATCGTGGATTCCTCAAAAAGTTATGAACTGATTCTTATGAACTTTTGTGGAAGGGTGGGCCATAGGTCAAGGAAGAAACGGTTAAATTTGGGGGAGCACAATATCTCCAAAAGTTCTCAATGAATCTTGATGAAATTTTGTGGGAAGGTAGGCCATGGACAAAGAAAAAAATTGCTACATTTTGGAGGGAATCCGGATCAGGATCTGGATCCTATATCTACGGATTCGGATCCTTTATTAATGGCAATGGCATTGGCGGAGGTATGCGCTCTTTGAGCGCTTTCTAGTTCTTAGTACATTGAGTAAATAAGTGAGCTAATCGGTTTCGAACTTCTGCTCCTGCATCTATCAGAAAATCTGCCGCTATTCCATCTTCTGCTGGGGTCTTTCCTCATCTCATACTTCTAAGATAAAAATTTACTTCATCTGATATTACCTCTGGTATTTCACTTGTATGTATATATATATATATATATATATATATATATATATATATATATAAGACAATGAACCCGACACAATCTTCCACAGGAGTACCCACTAATGTTTAATAATATTCAGCTTAATCCTGCATCATCCTTGGGGTTTCATTCACTTGGGACTTATCTTGGAAAGATCATATAGCACATCTTGTAAAATCTACTTCCTAGAGCTTAGGTGTGCTAAGCCGACTCCATACCTTCTTTACCCCGGCACAGTTGTTGACTTTATACACGGGTTTTATTCGCTCCTGTTTAGAGTACAACTCTCATATGTTGGAAGGCTCCCCACATACATCTCTTCTCAACAGGGTAGAGTCAAAGGCTTTTCGTCTTATCAACTCTCTTCCTCTTACTGGCTTCCTTCAACCTCTGTCTCTTCGCCACACTGTTGCATCTTTATCTCTTTTCTATCGTTACTTCCATGGTCACAGCTCCTCTGAACTGTCTGCTTGGATCCCTCCACCTCTACGATGGGCGTGTAGCACCCATCTAGCAACAAACTCTCATCCCTTTTCTGTCCAGCTCTCTAATGCAAGAGTTAACTGTTACTCCCAGTCCTTCATTTATGCAACAGGTCATCTCTGGAACTGTCTCCCTCAGTCTATTTCTTACTTCCTATGATCTCCAGTCTTTCAAACGCAGTGTGTCCAGGTATTTCAAAATGAACGGATCATGAATTTGGCTCTCTTTTGTATTGTTTTTATTTTTTCTTGGAAGGAACGGTTTGCGGGCTCCTGGCCTTTGGTTCCTTCTTTATTTTATATATATATATATATATATATATATATATATATATATATATATATATATATATATATATTTCAGCTCAAAGACAGTAACCACCTATTTACTACAGAGGAAGTGAAAATGAAAGAATTAGTGCATAGGATTTCTAATTAACAAAAATCTTGCTGACAACATTGTTAAATTCAGCAGTGTATCTGACAGAGCAGCATTTGTTGTCATTAGGCTGTGCAAAAAATATACCCTGAAAATAATACAGGTATATGCACCAACTTCTTAAAGGTCAGAAGAAATAGAAACATTCTCTGATGACATCTCCCAGATTATGGAAGACGAAAAGACAACATATACTATACTCATGGGAGACTTCAATGCAAAAGTTGGGAAGTCAAAAAATGGAGAAGCATGTATGGGAAAATTTGGAGTGGGAGAAAGGAATGAAAGAGGAGAAATGCTGGTAAATTTTGCTGAAATGTTTAACATGAGAATAATGAACACATTCTTCCACAAAAGAACAGGAAGAAAGTGGACCTGGAGAAGCCCAAATGGAGAAACAAAGAATGAAATCGACTTCATTATAGCAGATAAGAATAACACGATCACAAATGTCACAGTTATCAGCAAAGTAAATATAGGTGGGTTGCACAGCCAGCTTCAATTTCAAAAGTATAAGAAAGAAGATGATCAAAGATAAAAAGATATGCCAGATAATAATAAACGAAAACAAAGCAGCCTTTCAGTTGGAAATAAGGAACACATTTCAGGCTCTAAGTAATGCTGAGTGTGACATTGATGAGCTGAATGACAGACTAACAAAAGTGCTAAGAGAATCAGAGGAGGTTGTAGGAAAACCTAGTACAACCAAAGCCAAGAAATATTCGGAAAAGACAATCGAGCTTATGAAAAACGAAAGGAAAGGAAAGTAAAAACAAAGAAAAACGAAATAGAACGAGTGAAATTAAATACGCTTATCAACAGCAGACAAAGAGAAGAAAAAAGAAAGAGAAACATGGATCAGATCAAAGAAACCATCAAAAATGGAAAAAGTCTGAAACAGGTCCGAAGTAAAATGGTACTAGGAAAGCAATAAATGATATCACTGAAAGAAAAAAACGGTGAAATCATTAAATGCCGAGATAAAATGGTGAAGAGAGTTGAAGAATTTTACAGAGAACTGTATGCATCAAAGACAGTAGTACCAATAGCTAACTTTTCACTTGACACAAGTGAAATACCTGAGGTAACTACCAGACGAAGTAAATATTTCTCTTAAAAATATGAAAAGAAGGAAAGCTGCAGGAGAAGATGGAACAGTAACAGATTTACTGTTGGATGCAGGAGTAGAAGTACAATATAGGCTTGCTCACTTATTTACCCACCGTATAAAACAGAAGAAAATTCCCAAAACATGGTGTAATGCAATAGTTATTTTACTAAAAAAAAAGGTGACTCAAAAGTTCTTAGTAACTGTCGACCCAATAACTTATTATCTGTCATTTACAAACTCTTCACTAAAGTCCTTACGAACAGAATAACAACAATTTTGGAGGAAAACCAACCTCGTGAACAGGCAGGATTCCGAAGCGGGTATTCAATCACCGATCATCTACACACAATGTATCAGCTAATTGAGAAAACTACAGAATATAATAAACCACTATGCTTAGGTTTTGTTGATTACGAAAAGGCTTTGAATTCAGTGGAGCACATAGCAATTATAAATTCACTATGGGAACAAGGAGTGAAAGAGAACATTGTAAAACTGCTCGAAAACATATATATAGAGAAAACTGCTACAGTTAAATTACATAGGACTCGGAAAAAATTAAGATTGAGAAGGGCGTGCGTCAGGGAGTTACAATTTCACCAAAATTATTTACAGCATGCCTAGAAAGTATTTTCAGAAAGCTAGACTGGGAGAAAAGCTAAACCATTTAACATTTGTAGATGGCATTGTCCTAACCTCAGAAACAGCGAAGGCATTGCAAGAAATGTTAATTGACCTGAACAGAGAAAGTCTGAAAGTAGGATTGAAGATGAACCGGAATAAAACTAATGTTTAATTCACAAACATCAGAATTAGAGATGAAATTCTTGAAGAAGTTGAGGAGTACAACTACTTGGGACAAATACTAAAAGTAACAAAAGATCATGATGGCGAAATAAAAAGACGCATTACAATTGATTGGAGAGCTCTCGGTTGACATATATACATATTGAAAAGTAGCTTGCCAGTTTGTATGAAATGAAACGTATATAATGTGAGATATGGTGGCACCGGTGCCACCAAATAATGTCGTAAAAGACTTAGAAATAATGTCATAAAAGACTTTGTAGTTACTTGTAGAGAAGTTATGTGGTTTAGTTGTCACTCTCGATTTCTTGTAGTAGGAATTAAAGATGAATACAGGAGTTGATCTTCATTTATTATCTTGAGAGAAATCTAAGTTGAGCAGGGTATGTCTTACAGAGACAATATAATAAGTAAGTCTAGTTGAGCCCCTCTTTCTTGTTCACTCTCTCCATTACCTGTCTGTTCAAATGCTAGCCTCCTTCTGAGCTCTCTTTCCTAAATTCTGGTGAAACAGGGGTCGTGTCACGTGTGTTACACTGTGGTTGGAAAGTTCCAGAAACCTGTGTGTGAGTATGTGTGTATGTCACTAGGGCATTGTTCGCCTGGTATCTCGCTGACACACTACCTACATCATCTGACATTGCTACTTCCTACGTGTCGTCAACATTTCCTCAGTTAACTTGCAAGTTCATTTCCCTTTCCCAGGCTCGCATGGAGTTGTCTATCTATCTATTTATCTATCTATCTATTATGATTTGTAATTATAATATGGACTCATAACATATCGTCCACACTTCGGTCGGGATAGGCCGGTCCTGCAGTGGACACTCAAACGACTGATTGGATATATATATATATATATATATATATATATATATATACATATATATATAAGGTGACCAGATTTATTGGAGCTAAAAGCGAGACGCGCGCGCGAGCGCGTGCGTGCGTGTGTGTGTGTGTGTGTGTGTGTGTGTGTGTGTGTGTGTGTGTCTACAGATAGATATAGACAGATAGATAGATAGACAGACATATAGATATTGACTAATGCGACAGCGACCGCTGCTGCGCTACACCTCAAACTGAGGCTGCTTATCAAACACTAACGTCTCTACGAACTCCGAACATACCGTAAGGTCCAGTGAATGGATCGACCAAAGTTACCAGCTAGTGAGCATTACAGATTTTATAATAATAATTTGGTATTTCATTTGGTTAGGGTAATGCATAATTTTTCTAATTCATCCTAATTTCATAAAAGGTCATGTTATATGTAATGCAATAATAACTTTCTAAAAGCTGGACAGTTAAGATGATTTGCGCAAAAGCGGGACATTCTAGTCACAATTAAAAAAGTGGGACGGACGTCCAAAAAACGGGACTGTCCCGCCTAAAAGCGGGACTCTCGTCTCCTTAAATATATATTTTATATATACTCTCTGTCTGTCTGTCTCTCTCTCTCTCTCTCTCTCTCTCTCTCTCTCTCTCTCTCTCTATATATATATATATATATATATATATATATATATATATATATATTATGCGAAGAAGATGGAACCAAAGGCCATGAGCCCGCAATAACAGTTCCCTCCAAGAGAAAAACAAAATACAATAGAGAGCCAAATTCAAGATCCGATCATTTCGAGATGCCTGGACACACTACGTTTGAAAGACTGGAAATCATAGGCAGCAGGAAATACAGACAGAGGGACAGTTCCAGAGTTGGTCTGTTGCATAAATGATGGACTGGGAGTAACGGTTAACTCTTGCATTTGAGAGTTGGACAGAAAAGGGATGAGAGTTTGCTGCTAGACGGGTGCTACGCGCCCGTCGTAGAGGTGGAGGAATGCATGCAGACAGTTCAGAGGAGCAGTGACCATTAAAGTAGCGATAGAAAAGAGATAAAGATGCAACAGTGTGGCGAAGAGACAGGTTGAATGGAGTCAGTAGGAGGAGGTGAGTTAATGAGACGAAAAGCCTTTGACTCCACCCTATTGAGAAGAGCTGTATGTGGGGAGCCTCCCCACACATGAGAGTTGTACTCTACACAGGAGGCAGATAAAACCCCTGTATAGAGTTAACAATTGTGCAGGGGTAAAGAAAGAATGGAGTCGGCTTAGCACACCCAATCTCCTGGAAGCATATTTTACAAGAAATGTAATATAATCTTTCCAAGATAATTTCCGAGTAAATGAAACCCCAAGCATGTTCAAGGATGATGCAGGATTAAGCTGAATATTAATAAACATTAGTGGGTATACCTGTGGAAGACTTTGTCGGGTTGATAGGTGTAAGAACTGAGTCTTAGATGCATTAAAAACAACAAAATTATTTTTACCCCAGTCAGAGATACGAGCCAAGTCAGACATTAGGTATACCATTGCCTCATCCCTTGTTTGTTGAAGTAACTGTTGAGATGGGCGTTGCGGGAACCAAATGGAAAGGTGAAGGGTGGAGTCATCAGCGTATGAGTAGATAGGGTTAGATGTACAGCTTAGTAGGTCATTGATGAATAAAAAGAAGAGAGTTGGTGATAGGACAGAGCCCTGAGGAACACCACTGTTGATAGATCTAGGAGAAGAATGATGGCCGTCTACAACAGCGGCTATAGAACGACCAGAAAGGAAGCTAGCGATGAAGGCACAGATAGAAGGATAGAAACCGTAAGGGGGCAGTTTGGAAATTAAAGATTTATGCCAGACTCGACCGAAAGCCTTTGAGATGTCAAGTGCAATGGCAAAGCTTTCGCCAAAGTCCCGAAAGGAGGATGACCAGGAGTCTGAAAGGTAGGTGAGAAGATCGCCAGTGGAGCGTCCCTGACAGAACCCGTACTGACGATCAGAAAGAAGGTTGTGATAGGAAAGATGCTTAAAATTTTTCTATCGAGAATTGACTCGAATACTTTTGAAATACTGTACAGGACGTTAAAGCAATTGGACGATAGTTGGAGGGTTAGGAGTGGTCACCCTTCTTTGGGACTGGCTGAATGAGAGTAAACTTCCAGCAAGAAGGAAAGGTACAAGTTGACAAAGGCGAAAGAGTTTGCCTAGGCAGGGAGTAAGCACAGAAGCACAGTTCTTGAGAACAACAGGAGGGACTCCATCAGGCCCATATGCCTTGTTAATATTGAGCCCAGTGATGGCAGAAAATACATCAGCTGAAGAAATTTTAATGTCAGGCAAGAGGAAGTCAGAGTGGCGAAGTGATGGAGGAACAGCACCGCAATAGTCTAAGGTTAAATTGGAGGAGAAAATTTGTGCGAAGAGATCTGCTTTATCAGTAGAAGAAATAGCTACAGAACCATCAGAGTAGAAAAGAGGAGGGAAGGATGATGAGGTAAAGTTGTTAGAAAGTTTTTTAGCATGGTGCCAGAAGGAGTGGGAAGAATTCGAACTGGAGAGCTGAGAGAATTTAGTACAGATGAAATTATTTTTAGCAGAGCGAAGAAAAGACTTAGCACGATTCCGGGAAGAAACGTAAAGAAGATGTGATTCAGGGGTGGGTTGGCTCCGGTACCTTTTGTAGGCCCTCTTCTTGTTGCAGACAACATTAGAACAAGCGTGATTAAACCAAGGCTTTCTTGCATTAGTCAAAGGATATGAGAAAGGAATGTATGCTTCCATGTTCGAGAGAATAACCTCCGTAATGAGCAAGGCACACTCAGATGGCTCCTGGCCATGGAAGCAATAAACATTCCAGGTAAAATAAAAGAAGTACTGCCTGAGGGCCTCCCAATCCGCTTCTTCAAAATGCCACAGACGACGTTTCCCTGGAGGGTCCACAGGCCGTACCGGAGTGATAGGACAGGTTAAGGTGACAAGGTTGTGATCGGAGGAGCACAACGGAGAGAAAAGATTAACAGTGTAAGCAGAAGGATTAGTTGTAAGGATGAAGTCAAGTATGTTGGAGCTCTCTCGAAGGCAGTCTGGGATATGGGTAGGGTGCTGTACAAGCTGCTCTAGGTCATTAAGGATAAAAAAGATGTAGGCTTGTTCACCTGTGAAAGGAGTGGAGAGCCAAAGGTGGTGGTGAACATTGAAATCTCCTAGAACAGAGTTTTCAGAGAAAGGAAAAATTGATAGCTAGTAGAATTAAGAGATAAGTAAACAGCACAGATATATTTAGTCAGAGAAAGACAGGAAAGCCGAAGCCAGAGTGTAGAGAATTCAGAAAAATCGAGTTCAGGAACATGAGAGCAAGATAAGTCGTTGCGTATATTTTTATTTTATTTTTTTTTTTTGTCCGACTCTGGGCAAAGGCTGCAGGGCCTATTTCTCGGGGACAGTGACCCATTCCGAGGCCCAGTAGTCCTCCTACACCTCCACATGTCACCACTTCGGCGCTAACACCCACCTTCCATATTGAATACATGCTAGGGATGTCTCATACAGGACTGGTGTATTGGTATTAGCGGGGGTGTTTTTTTTACGACATGTCGGCGGGTCATCTGGTAGATCAGGAAAGTCTGCTTTTAAGAGATTCAAATCCTTAAACTGTTCCCTGCCCCAGCCGGGATTCGATCCTGGGTCCATTAGGACTGCAGGCCACCTCTCTACCGATTCAGCCACCGCCTCCCCCAATAGCCACCTTTGGCTTTGAAATGAGTATAGAGAAAGTAGGAGGATACAGAAAAGGGTTTGCTGTCAGTTGCCTCAAACAGCTGAGTCTCCGTTAGAAAGAGAAGGTGAGGATTAGAGGAGGAGAGGTGGTGCTCAACAGAGCGAAAGCTACACCAAAGGTCGCGAATGTTGCAGAAATGAAGAAGAAGTGAATCAGACAATGGTTCCAGGCAGCTCAAGTCGTCACCGGGAGAGGGGCAGAAGGTGGGGGCATTTATGGTCCCCCCCCTGGGGACTCCGAGGCTAGGTGATGAGATGCCATGATTTTTTTGAATTTTGGAAAAGGAAGTTTACTGTGTACTGTGCATGTAGTTTGGCGTAGATAGTTAGAGAAATTTGTGTTGGAGAGCATGCTGGCCTACTCTCTGTGTAACTGAGACACTGAAAAAGTTCAGCAAAGGGGGATGGTCAGGAAATAGTTCTGAGGGCTGATGAAATGGGAGCTCCAGCACTCACTGTCATCAGCTTTCCATCCACCTCGGGAGGACTGCCCTGCTCGACTGGTGCTACAGTCTACTCCACTCTCTCTCTCTCTCTCTCTCTCTTTATATATATATATATATATATATATATATATATATATATATATATATATATATATATATATATATACATATATATATATATATATATATATATATATATATATATATATATATATATATATATATATATTTAATGCGAGGAAGAGGAACAAAAGGCCATGAGCCCGCAATAACAGTTCCCTCCAAGAGAAAAACAAAATACAAGAGAGAGCCAAACTCAAGATCCATTTATTTCGAGATGCCTGGACACACTGCATTTGAAAGACGAGATCATAGGCAGCAGGAAATACAGACAGAGGGAGACAGTTCCAGAGTTGACCTGTTGCATAAATGAAGGACTGAGAGTAACGGTTAACTCATGCATTAAAGAGTTGGACAGAAAAGGGATGAGAGTTTGCTGCTAGAAGGGTACTCTGCGCCCGTCGTAGAGGTGGAGGAATGCATGCAGACAGTTCAGAGGAGCAGTGACCATTAAAGTAGCGATAGAAAAGAGATAAAGATGCAACAGTGCGGTGAAGAGACCGAGGTTGAAGGGAGTCAGTAAGAGGAGAAGAGTTAATGAGACGAAAAGCCTTTGACTCCACCTTATTGAGAAGAGCTGTATGTGGGGAGCCTCCCCACACATGAGAGTTGTGCTCCACACAAGGGCGGATAAAACCCCTGTGCCGAGTCAACAATTGTGCAGGGGTAAAGAAAGAACGGAGTCGGCTTAGGACACCCATTCTCTTGGAAGCAGATTTTACAAAAGATGTAATATGATCTTTCCAAGATAAATCCCGAGTAAATGAAACCCCAAGCATGTTCAAGGATGATGCAGGATTCAGCTGAATATTATTAAACATTATTGGGTATACCTGTGGAAGATTTTGACGGGTTGATAGGTGTAAGAACTGAGTCTTAGATGCATTGAAAACAAGATTATTTTTACCCCAGTCAGAGATATGAACCAAGTCAGACATTAGGTGTGCCATAGCCTCATCCCTTGTTTGTTGAAGTAACTGCTGAGATGGGCGTTGCAAGAACCGAATGGAAAGGTGAAGGGTGGAGTCATCAGCGTATGAGTGGACAAGGTTAGAAGGTCTTTGATGAATAAAAGGAAGAGAGTTGGTGACAGGACAGAGCCCTGAGGAACACCACTGTTGATAGATCTAGGAGAAGAACAATGGCCGTCTACAACAGCGTCTACAGAACGACCAGAAAGGAAGCTAGTGATGAAGGCACAGATAGAAGGATAGAAACCGTAAGAGGGCAGTTTGGAAATTAAAGATTTATGCCAGACTGGATCTAAAGCCTTTGAGATGTAAAGTGCAATGGCAAAGCTTTCGCCAAAGTCTCGAAAGGAGGATGACCAGGAGTCTGAAAGGTAGGTGAGACGACCGCCAGTGGAGCGTCCCCGACGGAACCCGTACTGACGATCAGAAAGAAGGTTGTGATAGGAAAGATGCCTTTCTATCGAGAATTGACTCGAAAAGTTTTGAAATACAGGACGTTAAAGCAATTGGACGATAGTTGGAGGGTTAGGAGTGGTCACCCTTCTTTGGGACTGGCTGAATGAGAGCAAACTTCCAGCAAGAAGGAAAGGTACAAGTTGACAGACAAAGGAGAAAGAGTTTGCCTAGGCAGGGAGTAAGCACAGAAGCACAGTTCTTGAGAACAACAGGAGGGACTCCATCAGGCCCATATGCCTTGTTAGTATTGAGGCCAGTGACGGCAGAAAATACATCAGCTGAAGAAATTTTAATGTCAGCCATGAGGAAGTCAGAGGCGGGAAGTGATAGAGGAACAGCACCGGAATCGTCTAAGGTGGAATTGGAGGAGAAAGTTTGTGCAAAGAGATCTGCTTTATCAGTAAAAGAAATAGCTACAGAACCATCAGAGTAGAAAAGAGGAGGGAAGGATGATGAGGTAAAGTTGTTAGAAAGGTTTTTGGCAAGGTGCCAGAAGGAGTGGGAAGAATTCGAGTTGGAAAGTTAAGAGCATTTAGTACGGATGAAATTATTTTTTGCAGAGCGAAGAACAGACTTAGCACGATTCCGGGCAGAAATGTAAAGATGATGTGATTCAGGGGTGGGTTGGCTCCGGTGCCTTTTGTAGGCCCTCACCTTGCTGCGGACAGCATTAGAACAAGCGTGATTAAACCAAGGCTTTCTTGCATTAGTCAAAGGATATGAGAAAAGGAATGTATGCTTCCATGATTGAGAGAATAACCTCCGTAATGCGCAAAGCACACTTAGTTGGCTCCCGCCCATGGAAGCAATAATTATTCCAGGTAAAATCAAAGAAGTACTGCCTGAGGGCCTCCCAATCTGCGGCTTCAAAATGCCACAGACGACGTTTCCCTGGAGGGTCCACAGGCCATACCGGAGTGATAGGACAGGTTAAGGTGATAAGGTTGTGATCGGAGGAGCCCAACAGAGAGAAAAGATTAACAGTGTAAACAGAAGGATTAGTTGTAAGGAAGAGGTCAAGTATGTTGGAGCTCTCTCGAAGGCGGTCAGGGATACCGGTAGGGTGCTGTACAAGCTGCTCTAGGCCATTAAGGATAGAAAAGATATAGGCTTGTTTACCAGGTGGATCAGTGAAAGGAGAGGAGAGCCAAAGGTGGTGGTGAACATTGAAATCTCCTAGAATGGAGATTTCAGAAAAAGGAGAAATGGATAGAATGTGTTCTATCGTAGAAGTAAGATATATATCATCATCAGCAGCAGCTGCCGTTTGAGTATCCATTGCAGGGCCGGTCTATCCCTACTGAAGTAGGGACGATACAGCCTATGTATCTCTACCAGGTGGCTTAGGCTGTCTAGTAGAGATTGTATGTAGGGTGAGAAGTGCTTGTAAGTGTGATTGAAGTGTTGTAGTTGCTTTGGATGTGTTTGTATTCTGTGAACCAAATGTAATTGCCCCATGCAAGCCAACTGGGTGCAAGCATACTTTACAGTATGCTACACTGGTTCAGCCACAGCACCCCTGGTTCCGCCAAAGCAGTACATGGCTGGGAGACCGCTTCCAAAATTTATTACCTTGGCAGGGCACGAACCCTGGCTCTCCAGTGTACGAAAATGCACACACTAATCTTTAGCTGGTTGTCTGCATGCTGTCTGCACCCTGTCACTATTCCCTCACTAATTTTCAGCTGGTTGTCCACATGCTGTTTGCACTCCGTCACTATTTCCTCACTAATTGTCTGCAACTGGTCATCTACATGCTGTTTACACTCCGTCACATCATTGCTTACCTCATACTTCTGCTGCTCTAGCTTAGCATCTACTTCCTCCTTAAGCTGTTGCTGTTCTTCCTTCATTTCCCCCATGAATGCATCCAGCTGTCCTTGCACCCTCAGTTGTACTTCCCTCTGTTGCTCCTGTAATGCCTCTTGAAGTTGTTCATATCGTTCTTTTTATTCTTCACGTTTTGCCTATAGTTGTTCACTCTGTGCTTGCAAGTGGACACTTTGTGCTTGTAATTGTTCTTTGCCTTCTCTCTTCCCTGCCTGGAATTGTTCTCTGAGTTCGTTCCTGAGCTCTTTCTGTCCTTCACTCTGTGCCTGTAATTGTGCTTGGAGTTTTTCCTGTCCTTCACTCTGTGCCTGTAATTGTGCTTGGAGTTTTTTATGTCCTTCACTCTGTGCCTGTATTAGCTTCACGATTGTCGCCAGGGAAATTTCCTCCTCCTGCCCGCTCAAGACCTTGTCTTCACACCTTCTGCTTCCATGTTGAAGGTCAGACTCACTGCAGCACTGAAATTATCCCACGCTCCTGACACCAGTGTTATGTCCACACCCCACGCTGCCACAGGCTCCAACAGCAGTAGGCCAATATAGGAAGGACATTGCCCAGTGAGTTGTTCTTCCTATGGTCAGCCTTAAGGTGTACGGTACACAAGATTACCTGAGGCAAAAATAAACACTGGCTTCTTATCCTGCTGCATCCTGGCAAATTTTTCACCAATGACCCTCCCCCCAATCCCAGCAGATTTTAGATTTTTTTTTTTTTTTCGGCTAAAACCTCTGCTTTTTATGAGAAACATCGAAAATTCAGAGAGTCAGTGCTAAGTTGTGTTTAGAAATACAGTAGAAATACAATACCTTCACCTAGGTACCACGTTCTCTCAGGCCAGGCTCCAGAGAAAACATTTTCCATAGGAGAGGTAACTATTCCAAACCATTCATAGTTGGTTAGATATTTAATTATTTGGTACAAATTTACATGTAGTACAAGAGTATATTGGTTTTCAGACAATAATATAAGCAATATAAACATTGTTCACTCACCAAACACATCAACATATGGCACCTTCTTTTACGACATTACCGCCTCATCACTTCTGCTTCTTTCTTCCTGTGGCTTGTTTCTTCCTTTGTCCTCCACCTCAGGAATCACGTTCGCCTTGAATTTTGACACTGGATAGACCGTGGTGTGACATGTCTTTACTGGCCATGTCACTGCTAACAGGTGAGTTGCCGAGAAAATGGCGTCTGGGGGGGAGGGGGGTCAAGTGGGGCCAGGCATTATCCCCACCTGGCATTGAGTAAAGTCTCCCACATATGCCTAACAAAAATCACCCGTGAAGCTTGGAAAATGTGCTAATGACGGACCTCGCAATTGCAAAACATATGGATATATTGTCGGGTGTCACTGTGAAAAAATGTGGCAACGTATCCATACGTCGTCTGGATGCCTGTGGTTAAAGTTCACTGTCTTTATTTTCCAAAATAATTCCACTTAATGCTTTCCAAGTTCTCTTCACTATTCTTACAAGCACTGGAGCTATACCACTTAACTGATTGCAATTACACTTAATGTTTAACAGTACTGCACAATTATTACACTTAATGATTGACAACACTGTTTTCACAAGTACCGAAAATAATCTTCACTGACAGTAATTACATTTGATGCTTGCCAGCAACACTTCACAAATTTCACTAGCAGCACTACACCAAAACCAACTAAACTTCACTCAAACTGAACTGAAAACCAACTGAACTTGTTCTAGTCTCTTATCGATCCTTATATAAGCTTGCATTGTTTGAGAATCATCTACCTCTCCACAATTCTGGAACGTGCTGGTCTTGCATAACAGCCCCTAACAACAGTTGCCAACTCGGAGATATAAAAACATGTCATAGTTTTCTTACATTACATAACACTCTAAATCACTTACCATGCGAACTTATATTACATAATTTAACAAGCAATCACTTAAATGAAACAGTATAAAGAAAAAAAGCAGAAAAATTAATTCATAACTTACGAAATAACTACTCTCACAAACAGCAGGCAAACTGGCAACTCGGATTCGTACCGAAACCACTGTAAACATCGGAAACGTCGAGAGACATCCCAGCACCTAACTGACATATCTTGCTTCTTAACAATATTTTTTTTTGATGCGGTTCTGTTGCAGTGAGACCTTCAACCCACACCAACCCCCACCAGTCTTGCATAACCTACCATCATGTTGCCACACCCTACCATGGTTTGGTGATTTACCCCCATCACATCCCCAATTGCTCCCACCACAGTGAGCTACCCACACCTTGCCAAGCCCAGTGATTCACTGCTACCAAGCCGCCCTGACATCACCAGGGAGGGAGTGTGGCCAGTCACTGTGCTGTACATCACAGTTTTCCTTCCTATCAGCTTCCCCGCCATTCCTGGTGCCTCAGTGCCTCCCGGCTACATCACAGTCTACTCTGCCCAATCAACGCCTTCCGTGTGAGGAGTTTACCCCGACAAGCTACGCTAGTCTGCCTTCGAGAGAACATTCGTTTTCTACCCACGGTATATTGTGAATATAATTTTCTTATATGAATATCTATATATTTACTTCATTCATCTAACCATTCCATTCCATTCTATACAGTGTGTGCTTTCTCTACAGATTGTCACTATATTATTCATTTAATTTTGTTCATAACATTACATTCTTCATTCTTTAGTTTTCGTTTACTCATTCTCACTTCATTCCATTTTCTCAAAGTTACCTTCTTTAACAGTTTCGTTGTACATAACTCATTTACTCCCATTCACATTCATTGTATACTTGTATATTTCTTCATATACTACTCAGTGTTTATCATTCATGGTAGTATTTTCATTCATTTATTTATTTTCTTTCTCTCTCTATTAATGAACTTTTCTAAGAAAGTGGCTCTCTTCAACTGAATATGACAGTGAAAACGATAATGTTTGTGATGAGACAGTGAAAACGATAATGTTTGTGATGAGACAGTGAAAACGATAATGTTAGTGATGATGGAGTACCATTCGTCTGTAGCAGGAAATCGTACTCTAAATCTCAAGCAACTTCTTTGACTACAACAAATGTTACTGCTACTACTCCTTCCACATCTACCACCACTTATACAAATCCTACAACCATTGTAGAAAATCCAGATAATCGTATACCAGATACACTAACTCCATCTTCTCCAACTGATTCACTAGAACTTCAACAACATTCACCATTACCTTTGTCTTTACCTTCTGCTACAACTACGCCACCAACAGCCCCAACAAACACCACTACCACTATAACAGCCTCTTCCCATGCACCATTTCAACCTAATAAAGTGACGATTCCAACACCTTTACCATCTCAACTTCACATTGCGATGGCAGCTCAAGTCCCACCTCTACAGTCAGTTTTCCTAGATGATGTTAACTGACCAAAATTCACTGTTGAGGACTCTTCTATTTCTATTTATGACTTCCTTCATGAAGTTGAAACAGACATTGCAAACAGGCAGTACAACAATGAATCACTGAAGACCTTTTATCTTAACGGCAGCATGGATCAGGGCAAATCGTGCATGGGTGCCGGGTTGTGATCAGGGTACTTTGACAATAGCACCACATTTGCTGATTTTTGCAAGAAGTTAATTAACCCGCCAAGTGCCAGAGTCGGAGCCGCACCTGTAGCCTACAATGTGCAATTGCAACTGGTGTCAACACGTGAATTTTCAAATTTGGCTGGAGATGACTGGCATGGACACACACGCACCCTTCCTGCATTTGTACCCACGCTATGAGTCACCCAGGCCACTCCCGTGACGCATGGGAGGCCCGCTCCTCAGTCCTACTTTGTCACTGCTTGTGTGAACATTATGTAGCACCATGGTCTTTCCCAGCCTGAGATTGATGCTCTTGTGTTCGTCCCTCATGATGGTGAAAGTGATTCACCAATTGACGACGATGTGGCTGATTGAGACTACATTCAACCGGATGTGGAAACAAGCTTTGATGATGAAATACCATCGCCAAGAAAGGCTAAGTATATGGCCCATAGACTAGCCACTTCCTGATTCATGCTACCAGTGTGTTGAGTGTGACGTGGATTTATGCATCATTCTCTGCTTTGAGAAATATAACACCCTCCTCCACTACTAACTGTACAAAAAAGTGCAAAAAAAAAAAAAAAAAAAAAGCAAATGAAATGTATATTATTGTAAATAATATCAAATGATAATTATCGCATCTGTAAGTGTATTATGATGAGAAACTAGTATTAGTGATATTATAATAGTGAAGCAAAATAAGTTATGTATGTATGTGTGCGTGTGTGAGAAAATATACTAAGAGAAAGGATGACGTGAATATCTTGCCGTGCAAGAAAAGAGAATGGTAGTGGAATGAGTCTGCGAGAAAATAGAATGGTAGTGAATTGAGTCTGTGAGAAAATATACTAAGTGAAATGACACAATGTGAATGTCTTGTCATACAAGAAAAGAGAACGGTAATGTGTTGAGTGTGCAAAAAAAACAAAAAAACACCAAGAGTGCATGGACTATGAAAAGAATTATAAGTTATGTGGAAAACATATATAATGTACAGTATAATACGTGTGGACACAGACTTTCTACCTCAAAAATGTAGAATAAGAACTCTTATGAACAATATATGGGCAATCCAACTCACTCACTTGTCATAATGCGCCAACATACATAACTATGATTGGGGACACTTCCTGTATCATCAGTATACCCAACAAGAGTGTCCTTGGCTCGAATAGCATAGTTACTGACGAAGAAAATGCAGAGCTTCTGCCTCCTCTCGCTCTGTGATGGCGGCGGCGGATGGTGAAGTCTATGGGCATTTCTCCAAAGTTTTTAGCCACCTTCTCAGGGAGAATCGACCTCAAATTTGACCTAAATGGCTTCTGTGAGTAATTTTATGGTTGGTTTTCATGTTTTCTCATCATTTCTAACCTATCTAGCAAAAAAAAAAAGGTAGAAAATTGGCTCCATGATGGTCCAAAGTCTGCCAGCACACGGCAGGTTAAATTCTGTTGTGCTCATTCAAAATGAGTGTCCTCTCATTGTCTTCCCTACTCTCTTAAAGAACATGCTCGAAGACATGCTCATACCACCCGAAGGGGCCACTCTATAGGAGCAGCTGCTGTAGCAAATGCAACCACTTCTGAGATAAGCCAGGTATTGAGAGAAACACTGTGGGTCGTTAGTATCAGTGGGGAGGAGGTCATCAAATTAAAAGACTTCGATCATTTGAATGGATGCCTTAGGTTTCTAAGTTGGTTAACTCCCAAGCAGCTGGCAAATGCCTTACAAATCGGGATCCAACCACGAGATGAGTTGTTAGAGGTTTCAAAGGAGATAGACAAAAAATTAGGCTCACGTCACTCATCAGACGAGTACTTGCATCACACCTGCTCACTCTACAAATGCTGCTGCAAGGGCTGTACTAACAGCTAAAGTCTCAACTGATTTTTTACTTTCGCATCCAACTATCAGAGGTCCCACTAACGATGCTCATGCTCACTTGAGATGCCGATCACCTGCTAATAACCGTGAACAATCAAGTGCACATCAGGCAAAGCAGTCTGACTAGTCATCTGTGCTTCGTGGCCAACAGTCCTCGAATGTATGCTGGCACTGTGGTTTAGGTGGTCACCGCAAATCAAGCTGCTCTTGCAGTCACAGCCAAAATTGTCAGGAGCCGCATTGGCTTACACCTTCAAGATCACATCGTCCTTATTGCAAGTATCATAAATACACCACTATTCATTCCACAGAGAAGTGTCGTTACCTTGCACGTCGTCAATCAGGGGAAAAGCAGAGCGACATTCAAAAGCACCCAACATAGCAGTCACCCAGCACACAATGCACTACCCCTTAGTACTGTTTGTGTAATAGACTATTTAGGGGTAGTTGTGTGTGGAAAATGTGGTAAGGCAGATGTCTCACTCGTTATAGATTGAGGTTCTGCCACCAACTTACTATCTGAAGAGGTGTTAACAAGAATTCAGTGATACAGATCAAAACGTGATAGCTTCCTTGAGCCCCTGCATCGAAATCTATGCGTGGTGGATAGATTGTATTTAGAGATTAACCCATTGGGTCTGGGTGTCATGTATACGTGTTGACACGAGGATGTCCGGGTGACATATATACATGATCTAGTACTTGGCACCATTGTTTGAATATTCAGCTGATTATTTCCACCACATGCAGCAACTGGCAACCCTCCGTCATGCATTCCAGTCACGGTTCAGTTGCCTGTATACCTCTATCATGGATAGACCTATACACAAAAAAAATTTCCTTGTATCTGGACCCTCAGTTGAGAGCCCCCAGCTGCCAACCTCAACACCAGTGATGTCCAAAGGCCCGAAAAGGAAAGGCCTTAGTGATAGTGCAATAAGGAGACATTGGACTTGCCATTATCACCAACTGTGAGTGGGGAAAGTGACTCTTCCTCTGAGGAAAGTGACCTCACCATGAAGAGTGTCAAAAAATGTGCATCAGATGAGGAGGATGACCAAAAGTTTTCTACTGTGTGGCATTCTTTTTCCTCTGTACATTCATCTACCATTCTGGTGATGGAGATGGTTCAGTTGATACTGACAATCCTGGGGAGGGAGATATTGGCATGGTGGAGAATGTGGAAGAGGAGGTAGGGAGTGGAGAAAGGGAGGAGGTGGAGGAGGGAGGGAGGAGGAAATGCCGCAGGCCAAGCTTCGCACCAGCGTGTGACTCCAGTCCTACCATGGAATTATCCACTCAACCAGCCACTACGCTAGCCTATCCACTAACCACTCATGCTGCTTCTCAATCTACCCCACCACCTGCTTCGCCACGCTGGCCATCCTCAGTGCACACCTTGCCACACTGGCCTGCTTCACCACATGCCTCGTCACATTGGTCTGCCTCACCAAGTGCCTCACCAATCCGGTCTGCCTCACTGTGCCGATCTGCCTCATCCGTGCCTTGCAACACCGACTTGCCTCACCATGTGCAGGGAATACTGCTGCAACTGGGGTGAAATCTTGCACATCTGTGTAAGTGCGAAAATGAAGGAGTGGACAGTGACGAATGTAAGGGAGATGTATGTTTGGCTTGTGCTGACTATGTTGATGCCTCACATAAAAAACAATAATCATGACTACTGGTTAGTGGATGATATTCCTTCAACACCTTTGTTCGGTAAATATATGCCATGAGACACATACCTCGACATCCTCAGATACCTGCATTTCTTTTCCAACATGGGCCCACATCTGAAAGATAGATTATGGAAAATTCACCTGATTTTGGAAATGATGAAGGAAAGATTTAGATAACATTTCAGGCCATTCCAGAAAGTTGTTATTGACGAGTTGCTTGTTCTGTTCAGAGGACGTCTTGCGTTCATACAGTACATACTGTCAAAGAGACATCAGTTTGGAATAAAGTTTTTTGCTTTGTGTGATTGCAAGACTAGCTTTGTGAAAGATTTTATTGTGTATACAGCAAGTGATGCGGAGTTATCGAAGGACCACCCCAATGACTACTCTGGCTCACTCATGAAGAAGCTCATGGACAGGTACTTCAGTGGCAACCATATCCGGTTTACCGATAATTACTACACGGCGCCTAGTCTTGCAAAGTACCTGCAGGAACACAAAATTGGATCGTGTGGCACTGCCCATGCAAAAAGGAAACACTGGTCATCTTTTCCCAAGGGCACCGTGAAGGAAGAGTGGAGGACCTTGAAATCAGGTAAACTCCTTGCCATTCACTGGCATGATACGTGAAATGTACGTGTCCTCTACAAGGTCCATGAAGGTAAGTTAGTCAACACAGGGAAGGTCAATAAAAGAACGAGGCAGCCAGTCTTCAAGCCTGATGTAGTTATCAACTATAACGTCAACATGCGACGCGTCGATAAGTCTGATATGCAGATTGGCACCATCGACTGTCTGAGACAGTGCTGTAAGTGGTACAGGAAGGCATTCTTACATGTACTTGACAGCTGTGTACTGAATATCTTCATTCTTTACCGCACATAACACAGACAAACATATCCCTCAGACAGTTTGAGAAGGATGTATTTCACGACCACCAGGAGAGATATGGCCAAGTAGTGCCTGCTGAGATATGGAGGCACAGTGTACAGCAACAGCCTGACAGGCTGCAGTACAGGGACTACCTCAGTAGGCATTGCCTGGAAGCGTGCCTTCAACACTTGCAGGCAAAGAAGCCTTCTGGCGTTGCTAGTTTGCGCAAATTCATCGCGCCGACCACAGCAATGCCTTATGACGAGATGGTGGTGTGGTGAATGTCAGGTGGCACAGTGCACCATCTATTTCTTTGAGTTTCACTCAAAGACCGAGTTGTGAAAGTCTGGATCGTATGTATAAGTTAGTGTTAGCTTAGTACATATGTGGGTTTTTGTGTAATTAGAAAAAATGGTTTAACTGCTCTGTGTATATTTATGTGAATAATGGAGCAGAAAGTTTGTGTCATGATAAAGTCAGTGCCTTATTTTTTATTGAAAGTTTTCCTGTGTGTACATAGTTGTTATGATAAGAAAGTACAGTTCACAGGGAAAAAATTCTGTTATAGTGGTAAATACTTTCGATTATGGACAGTACGTGAATAACTAATCTGTTCACCATATTTTTTTTAGGTTTTATGTAGTAGTAGTAGTAGTAGTAGTAGTAGTAGTGGTAGTAGTAGTAGTAGTCGTAGTAGTAGTAGTAGTTGAACTAGTAGTGGTAGTAGATGTAGTAGTAGTGGTAGTAGTTGTAGTCATAGTGGTAGTAATAGTAGTTGTTGTTGTAGAAGTGGTAGTTATAGTAGTAGTAGTAGTAGTAGTGATAGTAGTAGTAGTTTTAGCAATGGTAGTTTTAGCAGTAATAGTATTTGTATTAGATGTCATAATACCCAGACTTTTAGTGGCTCAGCAGTGATAGAATCAAACGACACTGCAAGCCAAATATACATCTTCTTGTTCTTACCTAATTGTTCTTTCCTAATTGTATCTTTACAGGAATGAGTCAAGCTCGTACTGTCCCGTGTCTTAAACCATATTTATCGTACATATCCTAAAAATTGTGAATTGTTTTGGCACACACTATTTCATTCGGTAGTGCATTCCACTGATCAATTGCTCTGTTTGGGAAACTAAATTTCCTTACGTCTTTATCACCTCTCTTCTTATGCAGTGTTTTGCTGTGTCCTCTTGCTGATGCTTTCCCATAGGTTAAGTAATCATTTTTGTCTATTTTCTCCTTCCCTGATATGCATTTATGTAGCATAATCATGTCACCTCTTTTCCTTCTCTCCTCTAGTGTTGATAGATTCAGTTTATTTAGTCTTCCTTCGTAGCTTAGATCCCTTAAGCTTGGTGTGGTACTGTGTCAAATGCTTTCTTGTAGCGGCCCTTTGAACTTTTTCAATTTTGGTTATTGTGGTTTTTGAAATGAGGACTCCAGACTACTGATGCATACTCCAGGGTTGGTCTGATGAATGATATTATTAACTTTCTTAGCATGTCTTCATTTATGTTTGTGAATGCTATTCTCATATTTGCAAGTAGTGTATACATGTTCCGTACCTTCTCACTGATGTGGTCAGCCGGAGATAGCCTGTTATTGATAATCACACCTAGGTCCTTCTCCCTTTCTGATGTCTGTAGGGTTTTATTTCCTAATGTATAATCCCAATCAGGTCTTTTTCCACTTTTAGCAAACTTGATTACATGACACTTGTCCACATTGAATTCCATTTGCCATGTATTACTCCATTAATGAAGTTTATTTAATTCTTCTTGTTGCTCTTTACAAGAGTCTGTGTTAGTAATTCTCCTTTGTATTTTTGCATCATCTGCAAACATATTTAGATAGCTCTCATTTCCAGTGTTACTGTCTATATCATTTATATACACTAAAAACATGATTGGTGCCAGCACTGAGCCCTGTGGTACTCCACTAGTCACTTCTTTCCATGATGATTAATTTCCCCTTAGTACTGTTCTCATTTCTCTTCTTATGAGAAAATCTTGCATCCAACAATACAGTTTACCTCGAATTCCTCCTTGATGGTACAGTTTCCATAAAAGTCTTTGGTGTGGTACTGTGTCAAATGCTTTCTTGAAATCTAAATAGATACTCTCCACCCATCCTTCTCTTTCCTGTAATGTGTCTGTTACTCTGTCATAGTAACTCAACAGATTAGTAACACATGATTTTCCTTTTCTGAAACCAAACTGTCTTTCTGTTATCATATTGTGTTCTAGATGATTCACCCAAGCTTTTCTTATAAGCTTTTCTAATACCGTGCTTACAACACTGGTTTGTGATACTGGTCGGTAGTTAAGTGGATTTTGTCTATTCCCTTTCTTGAATAAGGGAACAATGTTTGCCTTCTTCCTCAAGGATTTCTTGAAAATTAAAAATAACGGGTTACTTTACTCCTTTGCACATTCACGTAGCACCCAGCATGAAATTTCATCAGGACCATTTGTTTTTCCTTTTTCTAATTTACTTAACTCCTCCTGTATTTCTTTTTCTGATGTTTGTATATCTGGTAGTATTTGTGGGCATGCATGTTCCACATAATCACTCTCAAATTTTTTTTCCTCTGTAAAAACTGATTGGAATTTCTTGTTTAGTGCTTCACAAATATCCTTCTCTTGTGTATAGGTGATTCCCTCGTCCGTAATGGATTGTATTTTATTTTTTACTTTGGTTTTGCTTCTGATGTAGCTGTAAAATGGATTCGGTTGGTCACTACTTTTATTTATGATATCCTCCTCAAACTGTTTTGGGGCTTCCCTCCTTATTCTTGTATAATCGTTTCTTGCCTGTTTGTAATTATTATATGCCCTTTCACTATTGTGTCTTCTGTATCTATTCCACAACAAATCTCTTTTTTCTTTTGAGTTTTTACATTCTGTATTGAACCATTTCTTTCTTTTCTTTTCTGCTTCTTTGTGCTGTGGGATGTACTTTTGGACTCCTATTTCATAAAGTTCACAAATTTTTTTGTATATAGCATTTAAATCTTGTCCTCTAAGCTCCTTTCCCCAATCAATTTCTAAGAAGTACTTCTTTAGGTCATGATACTTTCCCTTTTTATAGTTTAGGCTCTTTGTGTAACTTTCATTGCTGTTAACTATGCCATATGCTATCCTGAAGTTGCAATTTAGTACCGCATGGTCACTTTTGCCGAATGGAGGGTGGTATATTAAATTGTCAGTATCGTTTTCTTGCCTAGTAGATATGAGTTCTAGCATTGAGGGTACATCGAGTCCTCTTTTTTCTGGTGCTTTCCCTTACATGTTGCGTTAGGAAAAACTCTTGCACGAGATCCAGGAGCTTTTGGTCCCAACAGCTTTCTTGGCTTATTCCAATTTATATTTCTATTAAAATCTCCAGTTATTATAATTCTTTCCGATTTCTCTTCCATTTTATGTAGTAATGCTCTTAAACTCTGAATTGTACTCTCTCCCAGGTCCTCATATCCGTCTCTTTCCCATGTGTTTGATCTGGGTGGCATGTACAAATTGGCTACAATTACTTTCCCTTCAGATGTATTGATCTCTTCTGCAATCAGTTCTACTTGTGAGGGTATAATATCTAGTTCTATTTCTTTTGACTTTAAGATTTTTCTTAGTTTATATTATAATTCCTCCTCCCTTTTTTAAGTTCCTATCTCTTCTCCATATATTGTATTCCTCTAAGTTTAGTATGTCATTTGATATCCTTGGTGTTAATTTTGTTTCAGTTAGGCATATTATATATGGTTCATTTTCTTTGACATAATCATTCATCTCTAATAATTTAGTTACCATTCCATCCACATTTGAGTACATCAACTTAATCATCTTGTTTATATACTTGTCATAACTTGGTTCTACTACCTTCCTCCTTTTTATTCCCTCCTGTTTATAAACCACTTTCGTACCTGCAATCCTATTACTTTGTAAAAAAAAAAAAAAAATGTACCGTGTTCTCCTCTGATCTTCCCTCATTTTTTTTTTTTTTTTGCTTCCTCCCTCTTCTCCTTCAGTAATTCCAGTTCCTCTTTTGTTAGGCATCTTTTTATCCATACATTTTTGAACTCCTCTTTTTCCACAAGATTCTTTGCATTTTTTAGTATCTCCTCCACGGTGTTTACACTCTGGAAGGTTACTTTTAGGGGTCTTGACTTGCTTTTCTCGTATTTCCCAAACCTTTTGTGTTCCTCTGTCTTTACTACAGATTTCCTCTGATACTTCTTTCAATATGCTCATTACATTTGTCATCTCCTTTTTGTATCTTAAGATCTTGTTTTTTGCTTCTTCCTCTTCTATACCAGTGATTACTATAGATTTGTAGATATCTACTGAATCTGTGACTAACTTTGGATTGTTTTGGATTATTCTTTTCACTTCCTTTTTAATGCTTTTTTCTCCCACCCTTGTTTCTAAGTCTTTCTTTACTTTCACCATTTCAGCATAAATGGTTTCCACATCATTTTTGTAGCTTTGCACAGCTTTATTCACCTGTGTTATCTTCTCCTCAATATCACTGCTCTGGTCTATCAGACTGCTTACTTGCTTAATTGTATCATTTTTGAACTCTTCCATAATACTCTCGTGGTTGACTACTGTACTTGCCATTTCACTAATTTTTCTCCTAAGTGAACCCAATTCTACTGTCAGCTCATCTATGGTTGTGTCTTTCTTGTTGACTTCCTTTCCTAATTTTTCTATTTCTTCCTGTTGCAAGTGCATGTTTCTTAATTTCATCAATCTCATTTTGAAAAGCTATCTCTAGTCTGTGTACTCGTTCCACTAGTTTATTGTTAGTCTCCATTTCAACCAGTTCTTGGTAGAAATAATCCTGCTTTCTACCTTTATCCCTTTTCTTTTCCAAATTTGCTTTACTAAGGTATGTGGTCATGTTGAGTACTAAAAGCACATATAGTACTTACATTCCCTGGGGCAGTTGCAGACTAAACCAACGATCAGCTGATTGTGCGCATTCATGCGCTACTTTGTTTTCTTTTCTGTTTGAACAAGTCTTGCTTATAACTTCCTCTTTTTTTTTTTTTTTTTTTTTTTTTTAGAACACCATTTAGTCTAACCTGGTACAGAGCTTGACTCATATAAAGATACTAATTTGGGTAATGCCACTGGCCAAGTTGGCCGTGTATGGAGCGGTGGCGGCATGCGTCTGGTCTCCTCGGTGCCTCGTGTGTGTGTGTGTATAAGGCAGTGGTGGTGGAATGGTGGAGCAGTGGCGAGGCAAGCTGGTGCATGGAAAAACTCAAGGTCATTGCTATGGTTACCAGACTCACAGCAGCAATCACGCCACACTTTTGAAAAACATACACGGCAATGGTGAATGTGGTGGTTTGCTGTCTTCTGGAAGTGTTAGTGTTGTGGAGGGCCAGTAGACCTGTAAGTCTTAGTTTTGTCACTGCACCTCTGCCACACATAGACACAGGCAAAAAAATTACAAAAATTGCCCCCATTCCCCACTCACTCTCTCTGACTACACGCAATTCACAGACAATCTGGGGACATCAGCTTGAAGTCCAAGGATTGATGAGTATCATGACACTTAGTTTTTTATTTTTGGTTAAGTATTAGCTGAGATATGAAGATTTAAAAATAGATGATTTTCTCAGAAATGCCCAGCTGGGAGAAGCGTTGGCAGAAATACGAATATATGCCGGATGCGATGGGTTAAAGGCAAATCTCAGCTTCAAATTTCTCTACACGATACGACAGACCCATTCATTGGTGAATTCTTTTTTACACCCTGGATTAGCTGTCTTGCTGACATTCTCATACGAGTTCAAACCATGGCAGACAAAAATATCAATATGCTACTGCTACGATGGTGCATTGCTGCTCAAGGTTTGTTTGTGCCAGGTATCACAGACCAAGTTTCCCAGCCACCAGTTCATACATTTACTGTCTCCCTTACCGATTCGTCATCGTCTGACATCCTTGATTCCCTGTACTCATTGGATTCTTACCCTGATTCTGAAATAGATCGTCCCGGTGAGCCATCCTGTGGCACTGGGCCGTCATTGAACTCGTTATTACCTACCTCATTGCCATTAGAGGACCCCATTCAATTCTCAACAATCAATCGAGTGGTGGTAAAACAGTGCTCGGTTTTATCCCCCAGTGTATATAATAAGGTTGCTCCATGGATTGCTGGGTCACCTAGAGGTGTCACTATTATTTCTCAGCCTGAGACCTGTCATGTTAAGGGCTTGAGTTATGAGTCTGCTATGTAATTGGCGTCAGATGATAGCTTATGCTATTTGTACCTGGCCAGCACTATTAATGACCCACTTAAGCTGCATACTGGGACACAGATTGGTAAATTTTTGGTATGCCCAGCAGTCGTACGCGACACCCCTCACGCGTCACACCCAGGCAAGGACAGAAGCTTACAATAGGTGCGTCTTTCATATTATTGGCCCACTATGCAAAAAGATGTAGAGCTCACTGTGATGCATGTCTAGTTTGTGCTCGTCATAAAGGATCTACTGGTTGACCTGCACCCATATTGCAATACCCTGTACCATCAAGACCTTGGTAAACTGTCCCTCTTGATCTTCTGAAATTACCACAGGCAGAATCTGGCTTCGTTTATCTATTAGTGGCAGTCGATCATTTCTCCAGGTTCGTAATAATGGCTCCATTGCATGACAAATCTGCTATTGCGGTTGCCCATGCTTTTGTTAATTCAGTCATTTGTCCTTTCACCACTCCAGAAGCCATTCTGACAGATAATGGGCCAGAATTTAATAACTCAGTGCTAGAAGATATTTGCCGTCACTATGGAATTGGGAAGTGTAATGTTGTTGCCCAGCATCCAGCCTCAAATGGCCCTGTAGAACGCCAGAATAGGAAGATTCTAGATTGCCTACGTCACATGGTGGGTAATCAGAATTCCACCTGGGATGAGTGAACTCTGCAGGTGGCTGCATCAGTTAATGGATCACTCAACATGTCAACTGGCGAAATTCCATTCTTTGTCATCTACAGCTTTGACAAGAAATTATCTTATTCATTGTTGTAATCTAAGCCTGATCCGATCTACAATGACGATGATTATGTCAAAGTTCACCTCTCAACTTTTCAGAAAATTCATAAGTACATTCAGGATAATTTGGCCATCTCAAATGCAAAAATGATATGTAAGCAACACACAGCTGCCTCAGAAGTTACCATCCAAGTTGGTGATTTAGTTTTTGCCCTTGATCACGAGTGTGAATCAAAACTTGATGGTAAATTCCTGGGTCCTTTCCGTGTCATCTCTTGTGAGGGCAACAAATTTGAAATAAAAGATCTGTCTAAAGCTGAGACCAAATGAGTGCATACCGATGACCTTAAGCGTGCACCGAGGGCCATAGTATTGGAGGAGCCACTGAGAAATGCCTCATCTTGTTCTCAACCTGGAAATGCTTCTTCTTCTCCCATTCCTTCTTCTGACACTTCTTCAGAATCCTCTTCTCCTTCTGGAACAATGCCACCTTTCCTTGCTGTTAATAACTATTGTGCAAAGTTGCGCTCTGCCAACAAGCCTCTTACATAAAATTGTAACCCCAGACTCTCGTCATAATCATCTTTATAATCATCGACTCTAACTTCAACTTATTTTACAGAGGTCTATATGCTACCAATGCTGCCCCTAGTAGGGTCCGGGTTGGGTGAGGATGATGGTGCTGCACAGCATGGGGCCTTGGTTGGCACGGGAGGCGAGGTAATGGTGGTGAAAGATGTAGTCTTCTTGCGCTACGACCTTGAGTCGCTGGCCGCTGTGGCCATCGCCCTGACCAATTTCACATACCAGCTTGAGGAGATCCAAGCCCTTCTGTCTGCCATCAAGGAGAAACACGACAAAGATGTGTTTTGGTACCCACTTTTCTTACCCAACTGCTGGAGGCTAGACTACGTTAGAAAAAAATTCTCCCGTTTAAATGACTTTCTCAAACCAAACACCTGTAGGTCGTTCACGAGGGGGAGAAATTCTAAGTGGGTTATTTGGTGTAGCGACCACTCATGACCTTTCTGGATTCAGATCTGTACTCCACACAGGGGTGGATAAAACCCGTGTATAGAGTCAACAATTGTGCAGGGGAAAAGAAGGAACGGAAACGGCTTAGCACACCTAATCTCTTGGAAGCAGTGTTTACAAGAGATGTAATATGATCTTTCCAAGATAAGTCCCGAGTGAATGAAACCCCAAGCATGTTCAAGGATGATGCAGGATTAATCTAAATATTATTAAACATTAGTGGGTACATCTGTGGAAGATTTTGTAAGAACTGAGTCTTTGATGCATTAAAAACAAGATTATTTTTACCCCAGTCAGAGATACGAGCCAAGTCAGACATTAGGTGTGCCATAGCCTCATCCCTTCTTTGCTGAAGTAACTGATGAGATGGACGTTTTGGGAACCGAATGGAAAGTTGAAGGGTGGAGTCATTAGCATACTAGTGGATAGGGTTAGCTGTACAGCTTAGAAGGTCATTGATGAATAAAAGGAAGACAGTTGGTGTTAAGACAGAGCCCTGAGGAAGACCACTGTTGATAGATCTAGGAGAACGATGGCCGTCTACAACTGCGGCTATAGAACGACCAGAAAGGAAGCTATGGATGAAGGCACAGATAGAAGGATAGAAACCGTAAAAGGACAGTTTGGAAATTAAAGATTTATGCCAGACTCGATCGAAAGCCTTTGAGATGTCAAGTGCAATGGCAAAGCTTTCGCCAAAGTCCCGAAAGGAGGATGACCAGGAGTTTGAAAAGTAGGTGAGAAAATCGCCAGTGGAGCGTCCCTGACGGAACCCATACTGACGATCAGAAAGAAGGTTGTAATAGGAAAGATGCTTAAAAATTTTTCTATTTAGAATTGACTCAAAAACTTTTGAGACAGAGGATGTTAAAGCAATTGGACTATAGTTAGAGGGTTGGGAATGGTCACCTTTCTTTGGGACTGGCTGAATGAGAGCAAACTTCCAGCAATAAGGAAAGGTACAAGTTGACAGACAAAGGCGAAAGAGTTTACCTAGGCAGGGTGTAAGCACGGAAGCACAGTTCTTGAGGACAACAGGAGGGACTCCTCAGGCCCATATGCCTTGTCAGTATTGAGGTCTGTGATGGCAGAAAGTGCATCAGCTGAAGAAATTTTAATGTCAGCCATGAGGAAGTCTGAGGGGGGAAATGACTGAGGAACAGCACTGGAATTATCTAAGGTGGAACTGGAGGAGAAAGTCTGAGCAAAGAGATCTGCTTTATCAGTAGAAGAAATAGGTACAGAGCCATCAGAGTAGAAAAGAAGAGGGAAGATGCTGAGGTAAAGTTGTTAGAAAGGTTTTTGGCAAGCTGTCAGAAGGAGTGGGAAGAATTCGAGTTGGAGAGGTGACAGCATGTAGTATGGATGAAATTATTTTTAGCAGGGTGAAGAAGTGACTTAGCACGATTCCGGGCAGGAACATAAAAAAGATGTGATTCAGGGGTGGGTTGGCTCCGGTACCTTTTATAGGCCCTCTCCTTGTTGCAGACAGCATTAGAACAAGCGTGATTAAACCAAGGCTTCTTGCATTAGTCAAAGGATGTGAGAAAGGAATGAATGCTTCCATGCCCGAGAGAATAACCTCCGTAATGCGCAAGGCACACTCAGATGGCTACCAGCCATGGAAGCAATAATCATTCCAGGGAAAATCAAAGAAGTACTGCCTGAGGGCCTCCCCATCTGCAGCTCCAAAGTGCCATACACGACGTTTCTTTGGATGGTCCACAGGCCGTGCCGGAGCAATAGGACAGATTAAAGTAATAAGGTTATGGTTGGAGGAGCCCAGCAGAGAGAAAAGATTAACAGTGTAAGTAGAATGATTAGTTGTAAGGAAGAGGTCAAGTACGTTGGAGCTCTCTCCAAGGCAGTCAGGGATATGGGTAGGGTGCTGTACAAGCTGTTCTAGGTCATTAAGGATAAAAAAGATGTAGGCTTGTTCACCAGGTGGATCAGTGAAAGGAGGGAAGAGTCAAAGGTGGTGGTGAACATTGAAATCTCTTAGAATGGAGATTTCAGAGAAAGGAGAAATGGATAGAATGTGTTCCATCGCAGAAGTAAGATAGTCGAAGAATTTTTGATAGTCAGTAGAATTAGGAGATAAGTAAACAGCGAAGATATACCGGTATTTATCAGAGAATGACAAGAAAGCCGAAGCCAGAGAGTAGAGAATTCAGAACAATCAGTTCAGGAACACGAGAGCAAGATAGGTCATTGCGAACATATACTGTACACAACATCCACCTTTGGCTTTGAAATGAGTATAGAGAAAGTAGGAGGATACAGAAAAGGGTTTGCTGTCAGTTGCCTCAGACAGCTGAGTCTCGGTAGGGAAGAGAAGGTGAGGTTTAGAGGAGGAGAAGTGATGTTCGACAGAGAGAAAGTTAGAGGAAAGGCAGTGAATGTTGCAGAAACGAAGAAGTGAGTCAGACAGTGGATCCAGGCAGCTCAAAGAGTCGTCACCGGGGCATGGTATAGGTGCGCCATTTTTTTTTTTTTTCATTTGAAAAGGAAGTGTAGTGTGTACTGTGAATGTAGATTGGTGTTGACAGTTAGAGAAACTTGTATTGGAGAGCATGCTGGCCTACTCTCTGTGTTACTGAAACTATGAAAAAGTTCAGCAAAGGGGGATGGTCAGTAACTAATCCCTAGGGCTGATGAAACGGGAGCTCCAGCTCTCCCTGTCATCAGCTTTCCATCCACATTGGGAGTACTGCCCTGCTCGACTGGTGCTAGTTTACTCTCTCTCTCTCTCTCTCTCTCTCTCTGTTATATATCTGGGAGCCAATAGGTTAAACACTGGCAAATCTATCAGCTTCTTTAATCCATTGGTGCCAAGTGTCCTCAATATAGGACGCCACTGGGGATTTTCAAATTTTAATAAAGAAGGGAACCCAGGGTAGGGACCTATGAGCTTCACGACTATGAGCCGACAGGCAGAGGGCGGTACGCCTAGCACCCTTCCAGCAAAATCCCTCACACAGGAAATCTGGGAGCCAATGGGATATATATATATATATACATATATATATATATATATATATATATATATATATATATATATATACTATATCCATCCATCCATCATCCGATCCTACATTGCCCCATGAGGAGCGTAGGAGCCCGGGGCTAGGCAGTTGATCTCGACATTTAAGATGAGAGTGACCAGCCTCACTCATCCTTGAGTGGCATTACATGAGCAATCAACCCCAACCATCTCTTGGATATAAACCTTCACCGGCTCAATCCGACTGGAGCTCAATAATCACCCGTTAAACCCCCAGGTGCCAAAATTTGGCGTAGTAAATGGTTTCCTGGTGTACAGGAAACCATTTGGCTTGTCACTCAGTGTAGAGTCACCCACAGGCAGGAGGAAAAGGAAAGAATGAAGGAAAGAAAGATAGAAGAGGGAGTGTAAAGTCACCCTTAGGCAGAAAGACAAGGAAAGAATGAAGGAAAGAAAGACAGAAGAGATGGAAGGAAAGAAAGATGGCAAAGAGGAAAGGGCAGACACCCGAGATCAGCACTATATTGAGTGAGTGGATGGTGAGTGCCTCCACCTACCACAATATAATATAATATATATATATATATATATATATATATATATATATATATATATATATATATATATATATATATATATATATATATATATATATATATATATATATATATATATATATATATATATATATATATATATATATATGGAGCCTCTGTGGCAGAGTGTGCGTTTTTGTACACTGATGAACCAGAGTTCGCCTCCCGCCTGGGTAATAATTTTTGGGAGTGTTAACCCGGCCACGTACTGCTTTGGCTGACATAAGGGGTGCTGTGGTTGTGCCAGCGTTGCATACTATCAAGTATACTCGCACCCAGTTGGCTTGTGCGGGCCGATTACTCTTGGCTTTCAGACTACACACACATCCAAAGCCACTACAACACTAAACTCACACTTGCAAGCACTTCCCACCCTACATACAATCTCTACTACACAGCCTAAGCCACTTGGTAAAGATACATTGGCTGCATCGTCCCCACTTCGGTTGGAATAGGCCGGTCCTGCAGGAGATATTCAAACGGCTAATGATGATATATATATATATATATATATATATATATATATATATATATATATATATATATATTGTTACATAGCCTATGATTTCATCATCCTTTGTGTAATTTTAACGCACAGTATGCTGCATGTTTGATCACGAGCGTGTTCTGCCTCAGTTCCCCCCTTCTACCGTTATAGTAGAGTAAGTCGTCCTTTCTGTTGTTCAGAGTAGGATTGTCAGCTCTTTGTCCCCTATGGCTTCATTTGCGCGTCCTTCTTACAAGTTGTATCAAGCTCTGCTGGCCCCTATATAATGAGCTCAGTCTCTACGTTAATTGTCACTTAGATCTGCTCCTCATTTTGTTCACATCTCTGTCCTCCCCTGTACAGTTATTATTGTGAGTGCTCAGGAAGTCTCCAACCATCTAGCAGCTGTGTAATTTGAGTATAAATGTTGTTGCATTTTTTCTTGTACTGTGTAGTATAAGGTTGATTATTGGCCCTAGTGAGGTTTTTGTAATTTATGTAGGGTTCTTGTTGTCAGCCATCATTAATAATATTTTGTATCTGTAATAATTTATCTTGCATTAACTGAGCATTACCCAGTGTATTTTCCTTTTATCAGGGCTGACTTAGATAAATTTACTCTTGCTAATTTCGTGTTAATAGAGGCTATTGCACTTAACCATATATTTAACCTGTTTTTTGCCATTACATTATCCTTATGAGTCCTGAATGTTTTGTTGTTAGTTTGAGCATTAAACTTTAACTTGTAATTTTACCTAACTCTTTTGTTTTGAACCTGGAACTTTACGGGACAGTAGTGACTCTTAGTATTCTCACTTAATGTGTACATTATCTTTCTCTGTTCCGTAACAATATATATATATACCAAATTTAGCCATACAGTATAGATTTAATCGATCTAGCATACTGAAATACCTGATGCAGATACTACTAGTCGATAGTTTAGAACACGGAGGACTTAAGCCCAAATAATGTTCTCATAATCTAAAAATACAGTGGACGCCAGTGTGGAGGAGCCAGGATGTTGTGACGAAGAGCAACAGGTTGTGTGGGGGTGACGTGTGTTTACACCACTCTGGCCGACTTCGCTGATTTAAGCCACCTGCTGCTCTCTCTACGCTTACACATCGTAGCCTAGCTTCTGATGTGGGAGGTATGGCGATCATCCGGGTAACTCTCTCATTATATTCTTTATGATTTCATATATATATATATATATATATATATATATATATATATATATATATATATATATATATATATATGCTGTTGCGAGTGGTGCAATGTGTCTGTCTGATTGAGTGTAAGACGCCCCGTTTCCAGTGGGTCGCCCTGCTCGGCGCGCCACGCAGGTCTAAATATGTTTGTTCAGTCCTAAGTTGTTTCTTTACCCTTTCGTTCCCACGTGAATTGCGCATTGAATTTTGTGTTTTTATGATGCTCTTATTATATTCTCGTATAGTTTTCATATGTATTAATGCAGGTTATATGGTATTCCCAACCATTGCACAACTTAGTATTTCCAACGGTTGCCTCGCCATTGCACCATGTAGTATTTCTAATGATTGCCCCATTATTACACAGTGCTACGTGCCCGCCCCCCATCCACCACTTGCATATATGCAATCGGAACGGAAGTGCTTGGCGAGTTGCTTCACCCACTGCCCCGGACTGAACCAGACACTTGTCTTGTCCCTCTGTCCCCACCACCTTGAATTATGGTATATTTGAGCCGAGTTGTCTCCCCAGGATTCTGATTACTTGGAGATTGTAGACCATTGATGTAAGTAATGTCTGGCTTTTTGTGTCCCCTGTTGTAGCCATTTACTATTGGTAATATTGCTCTGTGACTTGCAGCTCTTCCCCCAGTGTAATTCCCCAGTATTTTACCCCAGTGCTTTTCTCCAGGCATTAGCCTGTAAATCCCGGTGTTGATATTAGAATTTATTTCTGTGTTTGTTTGCCAATTGCCGTTTAGTTATAACACTGCAATAAAGGAATGCTTAATAAGTTATCACATCCGTCAGCCTGCCTTTGTGAACCTGCATAGTTTATTATATGGTGGTCTTCAACGTTATATGTGTGATCTCTTCTCTCGTCTCAAATTTGGAACCCTTCAGTAGAGTTTTTAGCTTAGAAAAAAAAGAAGAGTCGCACGGAGCCATGTCTGACGATTAGGAAGACTGCCTGACCTGTGGGATGTTGTACATGGCCAAAAATTCCTGAGTCAATTGAGACAAATGGGCAGGGACGCTGTCATGATGCAGCTTTCATCTTGCCGCTTTCCAAAGGTCTTGTCTCTTCCGCCAAACTGCGTCACGAAGGCAAAAGATAACATCGAGGTAGTAATGTTTGTTGACAGTCTGACCTTCTGATGCGTATTCGTGATGCACAACACCACGGTAGTCAAAGAAAAAAAAAATCACCATGCATTAATTTCACCTTGCTGCGGACCGTTCGTGCTTTTTTGGGCCGAGGCGACCCTGCACGCTTCCACTGAGACGACTGTGCTTTGGTTTCTGGGTCGTACCAATACACCTAAGTCTCATCGTCAGTGATGACAGTCTTCGTAAAGTATGGATCGCGATTTGCCCACTCCAACATGTCTTGAGCAACGTTCATCTGAGAGAAGAGTTCATGACGAATGCAACGAAGCACCTGCAGGAGATACCGAGTACCAACTTTATATGTTTCAGGCAGTGGGAAGAATACTGGGCTACGTGTGTCGAGTCAAAAGGGGCGTACTTTGAAGGGGATTAGTGTCCTAGCTCGACAAGTTAGTTATTTATTTTTTTAGAGCCTAAGGTCGGATACATGCTGAACAGACCTCGTATGTATTGTTACGACCCTGACAGGCACAACACACCAACCAAGCTACTGTCTGAACACAAGTACCTTCCGAGTCGTAAACAAGGACTAAATCAGGGGAATTAAGATCACAAGGAGGTTAAATGGAAAGCCATAGTAAAAGTTAACGCATATAACGTTGAAGACCACCATTTAATACACTGTGCAGGTTCACAAAGGCAGGCTGACGGATGTGATAACTTATTAAGCATTCCTTTATTCCAGTGTTATAGATAAAAGGCAACTGGGAAACAAACACAGAAATAAATTCCAATATCAACACCGGGATTCACAGGATAATGCCTGGGGAAAAGCACTGGGGTAAAATGCTGGGCAATTACACTTGGGGAACCTCCAAGTCACAGAGTAATATTACCAGTAGTAGATGGTTATATGTTCTCTCTCTCTCTCTCTCTCTCTCTCTCTCTCTCTCTCTCTCTCTCTCTCTCTCTCTCTTTCTATATTAAAAAAACACTATATATATATATATATATATATATATATCTATATATATATATATATATATATATATATATATGTATATATATATATACAAGGTAGGACAGTGGATGTTGGAGTGGCACTGGTGAGAGAGGATAGTGTTTGGAAACTCCCTGTACTGTTGTTTGCAGATGATACTGTGTTGTTGAGTGAAGACGAAGGGGAGCTGCAAGGCTTGGTGGATGAGTTTGACAGAGTGTGTAAGAAACGGAATCTAAAGGTGAATGTAGGGAAGAGTAAAGTGATGGTCATTGAGAGAGGTGAAGTCAGTGAATGTACAGCGAGGTTGGATGGTGAGGAATTGGAAAATGTGAGTACGTTTAAGTACTTGGGTAGTGTGATGAGTAAGGATGGAGGTTTGGAGGGTGAAGTGCTTGAAAGGGTACAGCAGGGAAGAAAGGTTGCTGGTTCTTTGAAAGCAGTGATAAGAAACAGGGAAATGAGCATGGAAGTGAAAAAGTTACTACATGACAGTATTGTGATACCAACTCTAACGTACGGAAGTGAAGCTTGGACGTTGTTGGAAGGACACAAGTCAAGAGTGAGAGCAGTGGAAATGAGTTATTTAAGAGGAGCCTGTGGAGTCACATGGCTGACGAATGAGGATATAAAGGAGCGTTGTGGTGTTGATGTGGATGTGATAGGAAGCGTTATGAGGAACACACTGAGGTGGTTTGGCCATGTGGAGAGGATGCAGGGTGAAAGACTGACGAAGAGAGTGTATGTGAGTGAGGTGGAGGGGGGAAGAGGGAGGGGGAGGCCGAGGATGAGATGGAGGGATGGGGTGGAGAGGTATATGACAGAGGGGGGTGTGAGTTGGGAGCAGGGCAGTGAAATGGCGGAGGACAGGGCGACTTGGAGGCGATTTGTTTGTGGCCACCCCAAATGGGATTGAGGCGTCTGGCAATATATATATATATATATATATCTATATATATATATATATATATATATATATATATAGAGTCAGAGATTGACTGACTGATTGATGTGGTGGAAGAATGGTGCTGTTCAGGGGATGGAGGAGCCGGCTGTAATGCAGCTTTATAGCCATATGGTATCTCAAGAAGTGCTATAAAAGCCAGGCCTCTGGACTCCCATTGTGTCACCCGCCTGCCACCATTAGCCTTTTCAGAAGTGATGGTGGAGTTTAGAGTTTTATTTTTGCTAATTCCAGAATATTTTATTCAACTCAAAGAACCCTGTGCTCATCAGAGTTTCATAATTTTCAGACATTATAGCAAAATATATTACTCAAATGTCAGATATAACATCAAGAACAAGACCACTTATACAGTATGCTTTGACCATGGCTACACCATCCCTCCCCCTCCCCCCGTCCATGTTCATGACCTTTTTCTCTCATAATGGAATTACTTATTCATGTGATGGTTTCCAGTCATTACTCCAGATCTGGTACACTTCCATCCACTTCCATTTTGTGACATACTGACTGACAAACAAACCCCGCCGAAGACATACCTCCGTGTCGAAGGTCATTAATACTGTTCATCTCTGTTTCATGGTCATGCTTCTCATAATTATTATCCTTTATTTAAATTATATTTCCTTAGAAGTACTTATAACATAATAAACATTATATTTGTGAAGAGGCAAACAACAATTTTAATATAGTGTAATATATTTAGGATCCAGATGATCAGTGCTTGATGACCTACATAAGTTAAGATGTTGCCACTCATGTGTATCCTGTTCGCTGTACTCTGATTACTATAATTGTCAAACGACTGGTGATTACTGTAATTATCAAACGACTGGTGATTTCTGTAATTGTTAAATGACTGGTGAATACTGTAATTGTCAAACGACTGGTGATTACTGTAATTGTCAAACGACTGGTGAGTTCTGTAATTATCAAACTACTGGTGATTTCTGTAATTATCAAACGACTGGTGATTATTGTAATTATCAAACGATTGGTGTTCAAGGGGAACACCTTCACGTGATGGCATCAGCATAACCAGCCCTGCTATGCAAAAGGCCCTCATGCCCCCTCCCTCATCCCTGAAAGAAGGATGGTAAAATGAAGATCATATCTTCAGCCTGAAGTCCACCGGATTCACGTCAAAATGAGGCTATGATCACAACAACAACAACAGCAACAACAATAACAAGCACTACAAGAACAACAACACTAACAAGAATACAAGAACAATAACAACAAAAGCAGCAGTACCAGGAACAAGAACAAGAATAACAACAAAAACAACAACAAATGATTGTCTATCAATCTATCTATCTATCCATGCATCCAATCTATCTTTGTCCAGGATCAGGCTACTTAATCCCGCTACTTAAGGTGAAAGTGTCCAGTCGCCTGCTCCAAATATATAAATATAAAAATAGACATATATAAAATTATGTGCATAAAATGACACTTATAGACATACATACATACATACACACATTGATACATACATAGACAGACAGACAGATCATGGTTATCTCCATATTATCAACACAGTTTATGTGGTACTGAACAGGAAGGGTTAGATAAGGCCTTAATTAACTCCATCAGTGCTTGGGTGCTGTTATAGTATGAATATGGTCGTGTGAAAACAGCAAGACTATAATGAAATTTACGTCAGACTGAAGGGTTTGATCATGCTTCAACTGATTTACCTCTGAATCCCTTTTCTTTTCACTGTCTTTTCCTGTTTAAACTTGGATCTTTTGATATTACAGTTCATGTTCGTGTTTTGTACTTAAGAATTCAACCCTTTCACTCCGATGGCGTCTTACTTTCCCTTATTCCTGTTACCGACAGACGATTTAATTCAGCTTGGGTTTTACTACTCGTATTGGAGGGATAAATGACGGCTGTATTTAGCTCCTTCCCTTCGAAAATTTTCGACCAAATGGAATTAAGTCGTTTGGATGTAAAAGAATGAAATATATGAAAACGTCACCGAAGTCACGGAATTTACCACTTCGCTACCGTACAATGTTTTGTTACTGCTACCGACATGGGAATTGAAGTATGGGATTGGATACAGCCATCATTAACCCTTCACTCCTAGACTTCCAGCCCAAGTGAAACACAACCCCCTGGTCATTACGGGGGAAACTAGAAAAACACTCAGAAAGCGCATGCTTCTTCCAATGCCATTGTCATTAAAAAGGTCCGGATCCGTGGAGATAGGATCCGCATTAGGATCCGTGGAGATAGGATCCGCATCCGGATCCATGGAGATAGGATCCGCATCCGGATCCATGGAGATAGGATCCACATCCGGATCCGTCCCCAAATTTAATCACTTCTTCCTTGGCCCGTGGCCCACTCTTCCACAAAATTTCATTGAAATTCATTGAGAACTTTTGAAGATATCGTCTTGACAAACAGGCACACAGACAGACATGGGTTAGTGAAGGTAATGAGACCACTGTCGTCCAAGGGTCAGTCGCTTCACTCCGATGACGCACTATTTGTTTCGTTCTTGCTCTTACTAGAAGTTTTTATTCAGCAAAAGGAAAGTCACCCAGTCCTGAATGTATTGAAGAAGTTATATCTAACTCTCGTAGTTTGAAAAGTCTATCCTAAGTTAACTAAAATCGTCTGGTGGTAGCAAGAACAACATATAAATGCGTCACCGAACATAAGTGGTTAAGTAAGCACACAAACCCAGGAACAGCTGGGGTGGAGAAAACTCATGACGTCTCCTTAATATCTTGAATTCGGTAATGTGTTTTTCATCTTATTCTTGCTACTAACAGCTGTTTTTATTCAGAGTTGGAAAATGTTTTTGAAATGCGAGGGTTAGATATGTCCTGCACTGTCGTTCTTAAGTAGAGGAAAATCATCAGAAGGAGGCAAGACTAGATTAGAAAAGACGTCGCGTGAGTCATGAGTCTAACCCTTTGGATGCCGAATGTTTCCATGTGCTGAAGTGTGTTTGTCCGCAAGGCAAATTAAGGGCGAACTGTCTACAGGTCCTTAAAGCGGTTTAACAAGGTCAAATTTTTACCAGGAATTAATTTATGGTTTAAAGTTGCTGAATTGGCACCTCTGATGGCAAAATTAGATTTAATGAGATCACTAATCAAGGCAATGTGGTTGGGCTTGGAGGCCAATCACAGTAGAATTCTTAATTTTCTTCTACAGTCATATCAACATTACAACGTGCTAAGAGTGTAAGCGGATGGGTGGCGTCGGCAGGTGTACGAGGTGGGAGGAGCCGGGTTGGTGTGGTGGGACAGGGTGGGCCAGCATGGGTGGGTGAGAGGGTGAGCAGGATGAGTGGGTGGGTGGTTAGTGGATAAAATAGGTCCATGTGGAATTGGTAGGTGGGCAGGGTGGGTGGGTAGGTAATAGGAAAATAGGTCAATGGAGAATAGGTCCAAGGGTGAATGGGTCCATTGTAGGAATAGGTCCATGGGGAATGAACCCGAGGAGGAACATAGGTTCAATGGGTAAATGGGACACTAGAGGTCGCCCTCAAAAGGTGATGGCCCCCCCAGAGCCCCAGCCCTTTCTGGTATGCAGTCATTTTTTTCCCAAGCAATGCCGGGTTCTCTTCTAGTGGTTATCAGTTTCGGACCCAAGCGTTAATCGTGTCTTCAATACTTTAATGCGTCATGCGTCTCTTCAGCAAAGTAAGATCGCTTGATGTTACTAGAAGGTAAATACAAAATGGGTAAGTTTCAGCTAAAGCATTAATCACCCCACTCCATTGAGGCCTGTTTAGATAGGGAAGCATCTCTAGGAGCGGCTTGGTAGGTCAGCCACACCATAAGGATATTCACAGGCTGAGTGGTTCACTCCAGCAAAAGACTATACAGTATGTTGCTACATTTTTGCTGCCTGAAGATTTTCACATGCAAGGTGCTTCATCCTAGCAATTCCTCCTATGGTGCTTCACCTTTGCGAATCCATGTGTTATATGGTCCCCCATCTGTTTAGTTATTCAGTAATTGTTCATTTTCTCTTGCAGCCCTCAGACATTTTTTTTTTTTTTTAACTTAGAGCTTTTGGTCTAGAACAGGGGTGGGGAAACTTTCTCCTATTAGGGGCCGTTAGGATATTTTTAACATCATTCTCGGGCCATACAAAATTATCAACTTAAAATTAACTGTGGCCCAGTACACACACACACACACACACACATATATATATATATATATATATATATATATATATATATATATATATATATATATATATATTGTTACATAGCCTATGATTTCATCATCCTTTGTATAATTCTAACGTACAGTATGCTGCATGTTTGATCACGAGCGTGTTCTACCTCACTCCCCCCTTCTCCCCTTATAGTAGAGTAAGTCGTTCTTTCTGTTGTTCAGAGCAGGAATGTCAACTCTTTGTCCACTATAGCTTCATTTGCGCGTCTTTCTTACAAGTTGTATCAAGCTCTGCCGGCCCCTATATAATGAGCTCAGTCTCTACATTAATTGCCACATAGATCTACTCCTCATTTTGTTCACATCTCTGTCCTCCCCTGTACAGTTATTATTTTTGTGAGTGCTCAGGAAGTCTCCAACCATCTAACTGCTGTGTAATTTGAGTATAAGTGTTATTACATTTTTTCTTGTACTGTATAGCATAAGGTGTTAATTCGTAGGCCCTGTGAGGTTTTTGTGATTAATGTGAGGTTTTTGATGTCAGCCAGAAATAATAATATTTTGTATCTGTAATAATATTATATCATACTTTAACTGAGCATTATCCGGTTTTCTCATTTTTTCAGGGATGACTTAGATAAATTTACACTTGCTAATTTCGTGTTAATAGAGGCTATTGCAGTTAACCATATATTTAACCTGTTTTTTGCCATTACATTAGCCTTATAAGTCCTGAATGTTTAGTTGTTAGTTTGAGCATTAAACTTTAACTTGTAATTTTACCTAACTCTTTTGTTTGAACCTGGAACTTTGTGGGACAGTAGTGATTTTTAGTATTCTCACTTAAGGTGTTCATTATCTCTCTCTGTTCCGTAACATAAATTTGGCGACCTCTTGTCAGGATATTCAGGATATTATCATAAGGATCTTGCTTGATATTTTGTGACTGTGATTTATTCATGATGTCCACTATTACTACTCTTGATGAAGCCAAAGATTTTTTGTCAAATGTGCAAACAGTGTGTGATGTAGAAAACAGAACAAAGAATGAACTTAAGCTTGTTGCTCAACAATTGGGAATTGCTGTTCGCTCTCATCATTCTAAAGATCAAATTGTTGACATAATTAATAAACGCTTGTTTAATGTAACTCCTCCAAATGAGCAAATGCAGATTGAAATAGCTAAGTTACAGCTAGCCCTGCAGGAGGCTCGTGCTAAGGAGGCTGAGTTTCAGGCAAATGCTAAGGAGGCTGAGTTTCAGGCAAAAGCTAAGGAGGCTGAGTTTCAGGCTCGTGCTAAGGAGGCTGAGGCACAAGTTGAAATTGCTAGGATTCAGGCAGACCATGAGTATCGCATGAAACAAGGTGGAACTGGATCATCTAGTTCTGATGATTTTGATGTGGCTAAAAATGTTAAACTTGTCCCTCCTTTTAATGAATCTGATTTAACAAAGTATTTTCAGTTGTTTGAGCGGGTAGCTACAGGTTTTAATTGGCCCAAAAAGTATTGGCCAGTACTCTTTCAAACTGTTCTCACCGGTAAAACTCAAGTAACTTATGTATCTTTGCCTCAGGATCAATCTGATAATTATGATGTAGTTAAGAGCTTGATTCTTAAGGCCTATGAGCTTGTTCCTGAAGCCTATAGAGTAAAATTTAGGACAACTTCTAAGCAAGATAAGCAATCCCATGTTAAGTATGCAAAAATCAAAGAAGATCTGTTAGAGCAGTGGTTAAATTCTAAGAATGTGGATTCTGATTTTGGTAAATTTAAGTAGATGATTTTGCTGGAGGACTTCAAAAGGTATATTAATAAAGATGTAAGCCTATATCTTGATGAGAGAAGAATAGATAATTTGTCTGATGCTGCAGTTTTAGCTGATGAATATGTTCTCACTCACAAGAGATATTCTAAAGAAAAAAGGAAAGCTGAGAGTAAGTACGTTGCCTCTACTCAGAGTACAGGTAACAGGAAAGAGAATAAAGATGATGTTTCTCAGGAAGTAAATACCAGATCCACCTCTAGATTTCAGAAAAGTAAATGTACTTATTGTAGTAAGCTTGGTCATACTACGGAGAAATGTTTCAGGAGACAGCGTGATGTGAACAAAAAGGAGTCTTTAAATATTCAGTCAATTGGTCTAGTGTCCACCCTTGAGAGTTCCCAGAATTCTTTAACCGAGTTAACTGAACCTGCTTTGAGGGGTAAATTAAATTCTCATGATGAAGCTCCTCTTTTGAGCAGTAACGTGGGTGACACTCTCAGAGTTCATGTGCTAATTTCCTGTCTGATGGTTTTGTCAGTCCTCTGGACAGTAATGACAGGAAATCAGTTAAAAAATATCGTGATACAGGTGCTTGCCAATCCCTTATGCTGACAAGTGTTCTAGGCTCTAATGTTAATTCCTCTGATGAAACTGTAATCTTACAAGGTATAGGGAATAATTACTTCTCTGTCCCTCTGTGCAGAGTGAATTTAGAGTCTGGTTTTGTTAATGGTTCCGTTATGGTTGGGTTGGTTGAGACACTCCCAATGTCAGGTGTAAATTTCTTACTTGGAAATGATATTGGTGGAAGTCAAGTGTGTCCAGCTCCTCAGTTGTCTGGTGAGCCAGTGACTGCGACCTAGGATTGTGATGTCCCTGATGTGTTCTCTGCATGTGCTGTCAGCAGGGCTAAGTCTAAAGTTATGGTGACTTAGAGGATAATGATGATGAAATTATCCTAGCTGACACTTTTCTTGATAATTTGGACCACTCACCAGATGAGGCAGTACCCCGTAGTGTTGATAATTTGTCTCGTCAAGAGTTGGTTGAGTTGCAGGTTGCTGACCCTCAGTTGAAAGGTCTAGCTAACTCTGCTTGCAGTGAGGAAGAGTCAGCTGGTGCTTCTGCTTGTTGTTATATAAAGTCAGGAGTACTTATGAGAAAGTGGAGACCCACAACAGCATCAGCCGACTGTGAATGGGAGGTTGTACATCAACTTGTCATCCCTCGTGTTTGTGGGCAGGATATCATTAGAGTGGCTCATGATTCCAGTTTGGCAGGACACCTTGGAGTGAGGAAGACTGTGGCACGCATTTTGAAACACTTCTACTGGAAAGGTATCTTCAGAGATGTTTCCTGGTATTGTAAGTCTTGTCACACATGTCAAGTTGTGGGGAAGTGTAATCAGACCGAAAAGGTTGCACCTCTAGTTCCCATTCCTCCTTTTGAGGTGCCATTCACCCATGTGTTGGTGGATATTGTGGGCCCTCTTCCTACGACTTCTTCCGGATTTTCTTATGTGTTGACCCTGATTGATATGGCTACTCGTTATCCTGAAGCCATTCCACTTAGAAATATCTCAGCAAAGAACGTGGTTAAGGAAATGCTAGGGTTCTTCACCAAGTTTGGTCTGCCCAAGGAGGTACAGTCAGACCGGGGAAGTAATTTCATGTCAAATGTTTTCAAGCAGTCTTTGAAAGAGCTGGGCATCACCAAGATCACGTCTTCAGCTTACCATCCCCAGACCCAAGGAGCGTTGGAGAGATATCATCAAACACTCAAATCGATGCTCAAGAAATACTGTTTGGAACATCAGAAAGATTGGGATAAAGGTCTTCCATTCGTTGTATTTGCCGCAAGCGAATCTCCAAATGAATCACTGGGCTTCTCACCCTTTGAACTACTGTTTGGCCATGAAGTAAGAGGACCCCTTAAGCTACTCAAGGAATGCTGGCTGTCGGAGGAAGATGACGTCAACCTGCTGGAGTATGTGATGAAGTTCAAAGAACGGCTGTCCACTGCTTTACAGCTGGCGAGAGAGAATTTAGGAGCTGCTCAGGAGAAGATGAAGACTTGGTGTGATAAGAAGTCAAGGTTACGCCACTTTCAGCCAGCAGATCAGGTTTTGATTCTGCTACCGGTGCATGGGCAAACTCTTCAAGCCAAGTTTAGTGGTCCTTATTTCGTGGAGAAGAAACTCAGTGATGTCAACTTTGTCATCGCCACACCAGATCGTAGAAAGAACAAGCAACTTTGTCACATCAACATGCTAAAGTTATATCACAGGCGGGACGAAAATAACCCAGTCTGCACTGTAGCTGTTCCACCCGAGTCTGCAAGTGAAGTTCTCCCATGCAGCATGAGCCTGAGTGATAGTTTGGGGAAGAATCCTGATATCATGAATGATCTCCAGACTAAGCTTTCTCATCTAGCTCCCGAGGAAAGGCAGGAGTTTTCGGCATTACTGCAGGAGTACCCGCAAATGTTCCGTGCCACTCCAGGAAGAACCACTGTGTTGATGCATGATGTCGATGTTGGAGACGCAAAGCCAATTAAACTACCTCCTTACCGTGTGAACCCAGTGAAAGTTCCTCTCATCGAGAAGGAGCTTGGCTACCTGTTGGACCACAAGATGATTGAGCCCTGTCAGAGCGAGTGGAGTTCTCCCGTCACTCTAGTCCCTAAGCCAGGTGGGTCACAGCGGCTTTGCATCGACTACAGACGTGTTAATCAGATAACCAAAACAGACACTTACCCTCTCCCTCGCGTGGAAGATTGCATAGACAAGATCGGAAAGGCTAGGTACATAAGTAAGTTTGATTTGTTAAAGGGATACTGGCAAGTACCTGTGACTGAACGTGCTAGGGAGATCTCATGTTTTGTAACACTAGGAAAGACTTTTGCATGTTCTGTCATGTCATATGGTATGAAGAATGCACCAGCCACTTTTCAGAAGCTCATGAATGTTGTAACAGAGGGTTTGGCAGGGTGTGTTGTTTATATTGATGATGTATTAATCTTCAGTAACAACTGGAAAGATCACCTATGCCATGTCAGTAAATTTCTTGAGCGTTTGGTTCAGGCTAATCTTGTAGCTAATTTATCAAAGTGTGAATTCGGTCAAGCTAAAGTTCAGTACCTTGGGTACGTAATTGGTGTTGGACATGTTGCACCACCAGGAGCTAAGGTTCAGGTTATAAGTGATCTTCCCTGACCTAAAAGTAGGAAAGAGCTACAAAGATTTTTGGGAATGGTAGGTTATTCCCCGAGATTTGTTCTTAACTTTTCAATTCTTGTATCACCACTTACAGACCTACTGAAAAAGGGAGTTAAATTTGTTTGGACCGATAACTGTGAATCCTCTTTCAGCAAACTTAAAGCTATCCTATTAAGTCAGCCAGTGCTTGCTACTCCAAATTTTGCTAAGCCTTTTAAGATGGCTGTTGACGCAAGTGATACAGAAGCTGGGTCTGTTTTGCTGCAAGAGGATGATCAGGGTATTGAACACCCCGTATCTTATTACAGTAAGAAGTTCACTCCACCTCAAAAGAACTACTCAACTATTGAGAAAGAGCTTTTGGCCTTGATTTTGGGTTTACAGCATTTTTCATTTTATTTGTGTTCTGGTTTTGACCCCATAGTCATTTATACTGATCATAACCCACTGAAATTCCTTAGTATGTTTAAAGATAAAAATCAGAGATTGACAAGATGGAGTCTACTTCTTCAGGAGTATTCATTAGACATACAGCATGTCAAGGGGAAAGAAAATGTTATTGCAGATTGCTTATCTAGACTTTAGACAGATTGTTTTAGAGTAATAAGAAATTTCCTTTGTAAATTTCTTTTTCTTTGTGGGGAGGTGTTACATAGCCTATGATTTCATCATCCTCTGTATAATTCTAACGAACAGTATGCTGCATGTTTGATCACGAGCGTGTTCTACCTCACTCCCCCCGTCCTCGCTTATAGTAGAGTAAGTCGTTCTTTCTGTTGCTCAGAGCAGGATTGTCAACTCTTTGTCTCCTATAGCTTCATTTGCGCGTCCTTCTTACAAGTTGTATCAAGCTCTGCCGGCCCCTATATTATGAGCTCAGTCTCTGCATTATTGCCACTTAGATCTACTCCTCATTTTGCTCATATCTCTGTCCTCCCCTGTACAGTTGTTATTATTGTGAGTGCTCAGGAAGTCTCCAGCCATCTAGCAGGTGTGTAATTTGAGTATTAGTGTTATTGCATTTTTTCTTGTACTGTGTAGCGTAAGGTGTTAATTCTTAGGCCTAGTAAGGTTTTTGTGATTCATGTGTTTTGGGTGTCAGCCCTTATTAATAATATTTCGTATCTGTAATAATATATCTTGCATTCACTGAGTATTATCTGGTATTTTCATTTTATCAGGGCTGACTTAGATAAATTTACTCTTGCTAATTTCGTGTTAATAGAGACTATTGCAGTTAACCATATATTTAACCTGTTTTTTGCCATTATATTATCCTTATTAGTCCTGAATGTTTTGTTGTTAGTTTGAGCATTAAACTTTAACTTGTAATTTTACCTAACTCTTTTGTTTTGAACCTGGAACTTTACGGGACAGTAGTGATTTTTAGTATTCTCACTTAAAGTGTAGATTATCTTTCTCTGTTCCATAACAATATATATATATTCATTCATTAGTTAATGAAACTGCATTTATGAATTGCCTCGCGGGCCTGATCAAATGGTCGTGCGGGTCTTATACGGCCCGGAGGCTGGACGTTCCCCACCCCTGGTCTAGAAGGTTTAGAGAAATCCTTCATCACTCCTCCATTACGAGATGTCTTTTCTAAGCTGAACTAATGTTCTTGAGATGGAATCAATGCTCTAAAAATTACGTCATTGTGTTGAAGGAATGAACCTCTTCACTCTGACGGGTGCTGATTCATCAAATACTATCATTGCTTAACAGAAACTTCAACCCACTTTTACATTTAACAGACACGTAACTTCATATATATCGGTGTATGCTCCACAGGCTGACTTGGATAATGCAGAAAAAGACATTCTGGGATGACTTAATATGTGTGGTAGGAGGGATGAAGATGATAAGACTAGTTTTTTTGGGGGGAATTATATGGTTATGTAGGTGAGACAGCTCAAGGATATGAAGGGGTACATGGGGGATGTGCATTTGGTACAAGGAATGACGAAGGAGAATGGATACTCGAACTTGGGAAGGCAATGAACATGACTGTGTGGAATACGCTGTCTATCTATATACCTAGGCTGCTTCCCCCAAGGAAAGGGAGGTAGCCGAGACAGGACGACACACTCCCCATTTACTCATCCATTCAAACACATTCATCGCATCTTAGCCCCAGAGGGGAGAACGGACAGATCCTCACCGCACCACACTGCACAAGGGTCAACTGCACAATGCAATCAGTGACATCCGCAGCAGGGCCCGACAGCAGAGCTGGTTTACCTCTGCCACATCATAACAGACTCATCCCCTTACCCGCACCTGACCTGAAATAGCTGATCAGACCAAATGCGGGAGAATGTCCCCTCAGGGCTGCGTCATCACTTATTCATTCACAATTTCTCTCCACCCATTTCTGTCACGCACAGCCACTCTTCCTTGCTCAACAGACATCCCTCTCGCATCCAGCGCTCTCTTCACACTGTCCATCCATTCTATTCGTGGTCTTCCTCTCAGCCTTACACCTCTCACATCAGATCTAGTTATCTTTTTCACCAGTCGCTCATTATCCATTCTCTCCATATGCCGAAACCATCGCAACACCCTCTGCTCAACTCTACCAGCCATCTCCCGAACAACTCCAGTTCTCCTTCGCACTTCATCATTCCGCACTCAATCCATACGCGTCACTCCACACATACTCCTCAGACACCTCATCTCCATTACATTCAAACTTTTCCTTTCTTCTACACCCATATTCCATGTTTCAGCCCCATACAATGCAGTCGGTACCACAACACCCTCATACAGCCTTCTCTTTACATCCATTCTAAGCGAACGACATCTAAACACTTTTTCATTCCTCCCAGCACCTTTCCTATTTATTCTAAACTTCACTTCTGCATCTATTCTTCCATCCACAGCAACATGTGACCCTAGATATTTAAAACACTCTACCTCCTCAAGCAACTCGACATTCAAAACTATATTCATCCTCCTACCATCTACCAACCTCGTACACTTCATAACTTTACTCTTATTCTCATTTACTTTCAATTTCCTCCTTTCACACACCCTTCCAAACTCCTCTACCAACTGTCTCAATCTCTCCTCTTAATCAGCCACCAGTGCAGTATCATCTGCAAACAGCAGCTGCTTCAGATTCCACTCTCCACCATCAACATTCACCAGACTCAGACCTCCACCTAAAACTCTTGCATTCACCTCCCTTACAACACCATCCATTTAAATATTAAACAACCAAGGCGACATCACACATCCCTGTCACAGCCCCACTCTCACAGGAAACCAATCACTCACAGCATTTCCCACTCTTAGACACGCTTTACTATTTACATAAAAACTTTTCACCCCTTTTAGTAACCTACCATCAAGTCCATACAATCTTAAAACAGTCCACAAAGCCTCCCTATCAATTCTATCATACGCTTTCTCTAAATCCATGAATGCCCAAAACACATCCTTGCCTTTCGCTAAATACTTTTCACACACTTGTCTCACCGCAAACACCTGATCCACGCATCCCCTCCCTCTCCTAAAGCCAAATTGCTCATCACCAATCACTCCCTCTCTACCCTCTCTAACTCTCATACAGTAATTAACACTCTACCATACACCTTACCTACAACACTCAACAGACTTATACCCCTAAAGCTAGTACATTCATACTTATCACCCTTGCCTTTATACGCATATTAGGAAAAGAAAGAGTAGGTTGATTACATATGAGTCGGGAGGAAAATAGTAGCCAGATTGACTATTTCCTGGTCAGGAGAGCTGATTAGATGTTGGTGAGGGATGTTAAAGTTATAAGGGGCGAAGAGTGTATGCAGCAACACAAATTACTGATATTACTGATATGTGAAACGTTGCTAAGAGGACCTATGCACCTAGAAGGAAAATTTGGAAGTTGAAAAACCAAGCAGTGAAGGATGCCTCCTATAGCGGGAGATAAGCAGAGCTGTGGCTGCACAGGGAACTGCTGACAGAGGTATAAATGAAGAGCACAAAAGCTTTCAAAGAATATCCCTAGGAGATATTGATTCAATGTGTGGATGGACAAGGGACCCCCTTCCCCCAAGACATAAAGTAACTTGGTGGTGGGACAAGGGTGTAGAAGCCGCAGTTAAGGAGAAAAGAAGCCATTTTCAAGAATGGAAAAAGGGTGGTAACAGAGAGGAATACATGGCTACCATACATAGGGCTAGACAGGAGGTATATAGAGCAAAATCTGAATCTCAGAGATTTTTACTGGGTAATCTAAATAGCGTTGAAAGGAAGAATACGGTATTTTAGGTGGCAAATCAGATGAGAAGGGGAAAAAAAGGGATATCATAGATGAGCAGTGTATGGAGAATGATGAGGAAAAGGTAGCAGTGGACAGTGAGGATATTATAGACGCCTGGAGAGAGCATTATATCCTGTTGCTGAATGAGGAATTACTGGAACAGGAAAGGTTCGTCAACTGATCCAGTGTTTTGGTCCTTGGCCTCTGATTGATGCTGCTACTGTGAGCAGAGCAACAGACAGAGTGCAGTTAGTGAAGGAGGCAGGTGTTTGTGGGTTGACTGCTGAAATGCTGAAGGCCTCAGCGGATACAGGAGTGGGTTTAGTTTATTACTTGATAAATACTATTACAGTATATACAAGTGTGTTGTCCCAGATGACTGGCTAAAGAGTGTGATTGTAAATGTGCGCAAGGGGAAGGGTGATGCCCTGGAAACAGGGAAATTATAGAGGTAGCATAAAACTTTTGGGCCAGATAATGAAGGTAATGGAGATAGTCCTACAAGGTATGATTAGTGAAAGAGTTAATACTGATGAGATGCAGTTTGGATTTATGCCAGGCAAAGTGACCACTGATGCCATATTCATTGTTCGAAGCTTTAGGAAAAATATATAGGAAAGAAAATGGAGCTGTGCTTTGTTTTTGTTCACTTGGAGAAGGCTTTTGACAGAGATCCTAGGGAAGTGATGAAGTGGGCATTTCAGCTTGGGATCGAGGAGTGACTGGTTAGAGTGGTTATGGCGATGTACGAGTATGTGGGTGATCGCACGCAAGTGAGACTGAATGGATATTTGAGTGATGAGTTTTCCGTGAAAATTGGCGTGCATCAGGGGTCAATCTTGAGCCCATGATTGTTTGTCACAGTACTTGAAGCTCTCCTATGTGACTTCAGAAATGGGTTCCCATGGGAGATGTTGTATTCTGATGATTTGGTGTTGACTGCAGAAAACGAAAGGGAAGTGGGGGAAAGATGTAGGAAGTGAAGATATGGATAGGGGCACAAGGGTTTGAGAGTGGATAAAACTATCAAAGCAGAGGAAGTGTGACCAAGTGCGGTTTGCCACAAGATTTTGGGAAGTAACTCCATCTTGTGCAGTATTTGTGATAAGTGGGTACATAAGAGATGTTGTTGTATTAAAGGTAGACTGCGAAAGAATGTTGATTTCATGTGTGTGATGTGTTGGGGAGAGCATGTAGAGATTGTCAGGAATGAAGGGGTTGTTCTTGCCAATGAGTCTCTTGAGTGTTTGGAAGAGTTTTGTAATTTGAGGGACGTGTTAAGTACCGGAGGTGGATCTGGTATGGCTAGGGTATGGTGTGGTTGGAAGAAGTTCAGAGGGGTGTTGCTTCTCCTAACATTGAGAGGGCTCTCCCTCCATGCTATGGGATCTTTGTATACGACATGTTTTAGGAGAGTAATGTTATATGGTAATGAGATCTGGGCATTAAAGGAAGAGCTATTCGTAGGGTCAAACGTTCAGAAATGAAAATGAGTAGATGAATGTGTAGTTCGTCCTTGAATGGGAGGCCTGGGAGGACTAGGTTGACGATTGAAGAGTTGAGAGGAAGGATGGAACTGGGTTGTATTG